>NC_090732.1:2510296-2515296 GCF_036898095.1 Palaemon carinicauda | reverse complement strand
TCCTCAATATTTCTTATAGATTCAACAATTTGCAACTCAGATTATTAAATACAATTCTAAACACCGCTTGCGATGTCTTCTAAACTCTAAATCAATTTCTAAAGCTCAACCTTCGATTCTGTCGCCTAAATATTTGATCTGTTTCTTAAAGGAGGTCTATCGTCGCTTGAGAAGAGACCAATATTGATATAGGGGTTATCATACAGTGATCTAGTTGTATTGATGTATCTGCTTTTGATTCTTATGTAGAATTTTTAATTGGAATGGAGACGAATACATTTATACACACACACACAGTAATAAGTATGGGAGAATTGTGTCATCAACATTTATCTCTGTGGCTAGATGGTATGTCACTGTCACCTCAACTTCTTGGGCCCCGGGTTCGATTCCCCAGTTGACCAGAAGCTATTAGCTTTGAGTTGATTCCCCCTTGGGTCTCTGATCCCGAGGTTTACAGAGAATCCAGATATAAGGAGGAGTACAATATCTATCTATCTATCTATCTATCTATATATATATACATATATATATATATATATATATATCATGATGGGAATGACACTAAAAGACAGAAAAAGAGCAAATGGACATATATATATATATATATATACATACATATATATGTAAATATATATATATATATATATATATCATGATGGGAATGACACTAAAAGACAGGAAAAGAGCAAATGGACATATATATATATATATATATACATACATATATAAGTAAATATTTATATATATATATATATATATATCATGATGGGAATGACACTAAAAGACAGAAAAAGAGCAAATGGACATATATATATATATATATATATACATACATATATATGTAAATATATATATATATATATATACATATATATATATATATATATGTGTGTGTGTGTGTGTGTGTGTGTGTATAAAATGATGGGCATAACACTAAAGTAGAGGATATTCTAACAATATGTAAGAAAAAGAAGTGGACATGAGCAGGACATATAATGACAATGACAGATAATAGATGGACATTAGTAATAACAGAATGAGTTCCTACAGATTGTAAAAGAAGAACCAGGGAAGGGAAAAAGGTCTATGGATAGACGAACAAAGAAAGTTTGTGGGTGTGGACTGGCATAGAAAGACCTTAAACAGATATATATATATATATATATATATGTATATATATATATTTATATACATATATATATATACATATATATATATATATATATATATAGGTGTGTGTGTATATATAGGTCTACAGTATATATATATATATATATATACACATATACATATACATATATATATATATATATACATATACATATATATATACATATATATATATATATATATATATTTATATATATACAGTATATATAGGTGGTGGTAGATAAATGTAAATTGAATAACCTAGCACTGACGTCTCCCGTTTCCAAGATGGCGGCCCATTCAATAGGAAAAGCTGCTCTCTGGTTACGAAATTGGACTCAATTCTATTAAATTGCTTCGATAGAGATTCCATCCCTGAGCTAAACTAATCAGCGTGGAATAACATACACACAGTCATATCTAAATATATCCTTTACTCATATCCGGGAACCTGCCACAGAGCTCCACCTTAAAGACTCAGCTGATTCGATATCAAATCTCGGACTGGATTTAGTTTTCGCTTAAATGTCGGTCACATGGACACCTTCCATAGACCTGCAGACATTCGTCGACTCGCTAACTGGAGCCCGAAGTTGAATGGCCTGTGGAGTCTCGGAGCGAGGTTCTATATACATTATGTCAATTCTATTCTGGTTTCCTGTTTATTTTAAAGGATTATGCCCGTACTTTCTATTCGTGTATATATATATATATATATATACATATATATATATGTATATATATATATATATATATGTATATATATATATATATATATGCATACACACACACACACACACACATATATATATATATATATACACACATTCAAAATAAATATTTCGAGAGCTGTCTGTGCCAAATTACACTTTGGAGGGTGCAGTCTGCTAAGTTGCGTGTCGTGGTCAAGTAGCTCATATTTGCTTGGTCCGTGGATCGCTCCAAGATTACCGCCAACCAATTCTCACAAGAGAAAATGGATAGAAACGTCAACTGGAATCTATACTATATGATAAAGAGCAGGTGTCTATCTATCTATCTATCTATCTACTATATATATATATATATATATATATATAAAACCTATCTATCTCAAAAATCCACTATCACCATCTATACTAATTAAATAATTAACTAGTAACCCAACAATCTACCTAGCCACATCTACTTCTAGTCATATACTGTATTACCACCGGCTAGCAGTTAATACAACATGCATAGAAGCAGGTCCCTGATCTCTTAACACTTTTGTAGATTAATATTCAGAGGTCGCGAACGCAAAAGAAGAAACAGAACGACCAGTTAATCATTATTGGATTCACAGAAACTATATTGGAACCCTTCCAGTGCGTTCGTTCCATAATTCCTCAAAGCCCTTTCTATCAGCAGTTAAATCAGCAGAATGGTATAAGGTGTTATAGAGTAGGAGATAGGGGGTTATGGGGGGATCGGAGGGAAGGGAGTAGGAACTAGAGGGAAGGTGAGGGGAGGTAGGAGAGAGTGTGAGGATGAGACAGAGGGGAGAGAGGAAGAAAAAGGGTAAGAGGTAAGAGGAGTAGCTGGAGGCTGTAGGGACATTGTAGAGAGGTAAAACAAGAGAGAGAGAGAGAGAGAGAGAGAGAGAGAGAGAGAGAGGAACTAGATTCTCATAGCTTCTCTCCCCTTCTGCTCCTCCCCTAAAATCCTAGTGTTCCATTTTACATTACAATTCCGAAAAAAATCTTAAGTTTCGCTCATAAAATCTGAATAGCTATGGGGGAAATGGAGAGAGAGAGAGAGAGAGAGAGAGAGAGAGAGAGAGAGAGAGACGTTGGTTGGTCTGAATGCTTAAGACTGACGAAAAAAATAATGCAAAGTTGAATACGTATCAAGAAATGGATGTAAATTAATGGTGAGAGAGAGAGAGAGAGAGAGAGAGAGAGAGAGAGAGAGAGAGAGACGTTGGCTGGTCTGAATGCTTAAGACTGACGAAAAAAATAATGCAAAGTTGAATACGTATCAAGAAATGGATGTAAATGAATGGAGATAGAGAGAGAGAGAGAGAGAGAGAGAGAGAGAGAGAGAGAGAGTATGTAGTAGATTAATAAACGTCTTTGGAGTGAACTAACAAACAAACATCAAGTGACAGAATACCTTTAAAGATGTTAGGAAAGTAACTTCTTCAGAATCCTCTATAGAATAAGGGAAAACTTAAAAGCGAGGCGAACTATAGAAATGACAAGTGACGTGACAGTGACATGACAGTAAAGTGTATCTTTTCAGATACAATACAAAACGATAGATTTCTATTCAAAATCGAATAATTCAGAGGGCAAGCGAGTACAAAACAATAAGGAATTATGATCTTGATTAATGACGTGTGATTAAGATCAGAACGAGGGCTATTAACGCGGAAATCAGCAGAAATAGAATGACGGTGATGAAGTGAAAGGAAATTATTCTCGTAACAGACTGGAGTTTCATTTATCATTCGCCTTTTATTATTCCTTGACGGAGGTGAATCTGCCTTCTTTGTGTATTTGATTTTGACCTCCATCAACGAAGTTGGAGGGAGGTTATGTTTTCGCCCATGTTTGTGTGTGTGTTTATTTGTGAAAAGCCTCCTGGCCACATTTTAAAACGTAGAGTAGTGAAACTGGCAGGGATTAACTGTTATATAAAACGCTGGACACGATTAAATTTTGGAAGGTCAAGGTCACAGTCAAGGAAAATGTCTAATTCCCAGTGATCAGCCATAAGTTTGGACATCGTCGTCCCGGAGACTTCAAACTTGGTTCATATTTGAGTGTATGAAACTCCACGCCAATTAATACATGTTAATGTCAAAGGTCAAGGTCAAAGTTGAATAAAAGGTCAAGAAATATACAGGCGAGATCAATGCTTTATATACCAAACAACTTCGGGAATGAATGTTTAGCTGTATTAATCTTACTCTCCTTGCTATTAGATGCAAGCTATGCCATTAGAATATATTTGTATAGTGTGTGAGCGAGCAGTTAGGTTGCAACTGAGAGGCGAGGTGAATGCAAGAAAATTTTATCAAACAGACATCGAGGTTATATACCAGGACTTGCGAGCAAAAACGTCCAAAAAATAAAAAAAATAAATAAAATATGAGCTATAAGGTTTATACAGGTTGGTTTATTAACAGTGTAGGGAAGAGCGAGTGATAAGATAACAATCAAAACCATTGCACTGTACGAGCGTGTATGAAACACGTTTAAAGGCCACTCATGAATGGCAGGAACAAGGGACAGTGACACTGCCCTATCAAGCAGGACAATGACCTAGAGACTGACCATATTACATATGATCAGCGCCCAAGCCTCTCTCCACCCATGCTAGGAGCAAGGAGGGCCAGGCAATAGCTGCTGATGACTCGGCAGATAGACCTATAGGCTCCCCCAAACCTTCCATCTTTAGCTCACAAGGATGGTGAGATTACAGCACCCACACGAACTAACGAGTTTGAGCGCCCAAGCCCCTTCTCCACCCAAGCTAGGAGCAAGGAGGGCCTGGCAATGGCTGCTGATGACTCAGTAGATAGACCTATAGGCTCCCCTAAACCTTCCATCTTTAGCTCACAAGGATGGTAGGGTTGTAGCGCCCTAAGGAACTAACGAGTTTGAGCGCCCAAGCCCCTTCTCCACCCTAGCTAGGAGCAAGGAGGGCCTGGCAATGGCTGCTGATGACTCAGTAGATACACCTATAGGCTCCCCAAAACCTGACCATCCATAGCTCACAAGGATGGTGAGGTTGCAGCGACCAAAGGAACTAACGAGTTTGAGCGGGACTTGAACCCCAGTCTGGCAATCACCATGCGGTACAATAGAGGCAATATTTGTATG
>NC_090732.1:2497796-2505296 GCF_036898095.1 Palaemon carinicauda | reverse complement strand
AATATTTTCACCATCATTGCCTTTATATTAGAATGCAATTCCTTTACACATCCAATATTTTCACCATCATTGCCTTTATATTAGAATGCAATTCCTTTACACAACCAATATATTCTCCTTTGATGATGAAATTTTATAATATAAATATACCTTTTCCTTCGAAAATTAATCTCCCCAATATAAGAAAAATTCTCCGTTTGATAGCGTCAGTAATTCATCTCGAAAAGAAATGTAATTGGACATGAATTTTCCAGAAATTTCTTTGCCGAGCGCTGGCTTTAATGAGAAATTTCACAGATATCATCTGGAAAAAGTTTGTCCATTAAGCTTAGTTTCCTCTCCATCAGGCAACTTCTTCTTCGTTTCTGTACAGAGAACCTTAAGGAACTTGGCTTTTGAGATGAACAGGGTCCGAGGGTGATAAGATTTCTACTAGATTTTCAATTAGTAAGATTTTCGGATAAGGAGATAAAGCACATATATAACCAAACATACATACACACACACACACACACACACACACACACACACACACATATATATATATATATATATATATATATATATAAAAGATAATTGTTATCGGCCGTTACTAGTCCACTGCAGAACAAGGGCCTCAGACATGTCCTTCCACTTGCGACTGTTTATGGTCTTTCTGTGATAGTCCACAACTGAAAACTTTCTTAATTCGTCAATCCATACACACATACTCACACACATTTATATATATATATATATATATATATATATATATATATATATATATATATATATACACATATATACGTAATTATGTATGTATTTATTCAAACACCCTTTTCTGAGTGGGGATACCTTAACGTGGTGAAAGGCTTCGTGTATAGCCATGATCAGTAAAACTATACTAGATAGGGCCGTTCATACTAGGTTGGTTTGCCGTGAGCGATCAAGCAAAAGTCTCCCAACATCACCAATCTGCAGTGGCCATCGTGGTGATGAAAACTAGCCAAACCACAGACATGAATAAGGATATGTCTAAGGCCTTTGTCCTGCAGTGGTCTAGAAATGACCGCATTTCTTGTTGTATAATATATATATATATATATATATATATATATACATATATATATATATATATATATATATATATATATATATATATAGAGAGAGAGAGAGAGAGAGAGAGAGAGAGAGAGAGAGAGAGAGAGAGAGAGAGAGATAATTTTCTGGCTCATATGTACCTCAAGTCATTTGCCGTAAGCCATTAAAATTGCTTCACAAGCAATATTACCAAGTTAGCCGTAAACAAACTAGACTTAGAGTCACAAAACAACAGAAAAAAAAAAATATTCCACCCACTGAAATTTATATGGATTTCTTTATCTGATCAATAATTAATTTTGTATGAAAATTTACACATGAGGAATTTTATAAATATTATTGGAATTCTAGCTTCTCTGCCAAAACTTGATCAGAAACATTTGGCAACACTGTTCCCTCCCCCTACCGCTGTACCATAGGTCTATGAATTGCCAACCAAAAGGTGCTCCATGTACCATACACGTCCTCTTACATAACGTATTTTACACCCTCTTCCTTTTACCCTGAGCACCATAACGCTGTTTTATTGCCCTAACTCAATTCTGGATCTGAAACCCCCCCCTCCTCCAGCCCCCCAGGGGGTTTTTCAGTTATGTGGAAGTGTTGTCTTTTTGGTTTATGGCGGTATTGGTCTTCGCTTTGAGGTCAAAATTATGGTTTCTCGAGAACTTTAGGGCTCAGTGAATCTGATGTTATTTTCTTTATTTTCTGAAAATTATAGTTTGTTTTTGAGTAGCTTTCCTATGTAAGAACGACCCCCAAATACAAGATTAAATATTTAATGCAATAATAAAATCTTACCCAACAAAATTATTTCTGAGAACCTTTGAAAATAATAGTTCATCTTTTAGTAGCTTTTCTATGTAAAAAATACTCACAAAATTAAATATTTAATAAAATATTTAATGAAATTTCAGCCAACAGATATATTTCTGAGTATCCTTGAAAATAATAGTTTATCTTTGAGTAGTTTTGTATATAGGAACGACCCCAAATGCTCACGACATGGAATATTCAATGAAATAATCAAATTTCAGTCAACAAATATATTTCTCAGTATCCTTCAGGTATATTGAAGTCAATTCTAAATTGTTATTTAAGTAAACTGTTTTAATTTAAGATTAGTCATTTATGCTTTTAAGAGTAGCCCTAACCCCTCTCTCACTCTCTCTCTCTCTCTCTCTCTCTCTCTCTCTCTCTCTCTCTCTCTCTCACACTAACTGGATAGGATGAGCTACAGTAACATGGAAATACGAATTCCTGATAAAGAGGAGCAGCATAAGAAATTAAGAAAGCTAACCTGGCTTGGGTGTATCACATTCAAGGCCTTCTCCATCTCAAATATAGAAATTATTATAGCTAAAAGAACGCTGCATATTACCCAAGAACTGCTATTAACTTAATGTATGGATCTCTTAAGCGATAATTAAAATCGTTTCGATGAAGCTTACTCTGATTATCTTTTGTATCTCTGTAACTCGCTACGTTAAGTGCTCTGTCCTTACTATTGCTATGAAAATGTTCACTGGGTTGCTGTGGCCTATGTGGTAACGTCCCTGACTGGTGAGCGCCAGACTGGGGTTCGAGTCCCGCTCAAACTCGGTGGTTTCTTTGGTGGCTCCAACGTCAATATCCGTGTGAGCTTATAATGGAGGGTTTGGAGGAGCATGTAGGTCTATCTGCCGTGTCATTAACAGTCATTGCCTGGTCCTCCTTGGTCCTAGCTTGGGTGGGAGGGGGGCTTGGGAGCTGATCATATGTATATATGGTCAGTCTCTAGGGCATTGTCCTACTTTCTTGGGCAATGTTACTGTCCCTGGCTTCTGCCATTCATGAGTGGTCTTTAAACCTTTATATGAATGAAAAGAGCCAATTGATTCCAAGTTTTGATGCTGCATATGACTTCAGACAGAACTATAGCAAAGTTTGGATACGTTAGCAAGCCAGTCATTCAGAGACATAACATCTCACTTCCTCAATAAATACGTGGTAGGCCTTCCTTTAAAATCCTACCATACTCCAAATACAATTACGTCTTCTGCACGAATTCTTGCAAAGTTAGGCCTACCAAAGCGTGTTTACAATAGGCCTATATTACGAGTATACCAGTTTCTTGTCCTTGAAGGGGAGTAGCACGTTTTAGTGAATTTCTTAGTGGCAGATGTTTGCCTGGAAGTGCACAATTTCTCTTTCATTAAGGTGGATGTGGTTTTCTGTACCTATGCTGATCATGTCCAGCGTTCACAAAACGGACATGTTATCTTGCTGGTCAGCAGAGGATATAATGTATCACGATCTTGGTCTTTATGGTAGGGCAAAAGTGGGGACTAGGCATACCATATAATATCCTCTTTTCAGTTTTTTTGATGGCAGAAGGTTTATACGATCGCAAGCACTTGCAGTCATCAACCAAAGTTATTGGAATGAATAGTCCAACTGCATGGCAGCAGTTTCAACAGTTATTGGTGGAAGAGGATGCCTTTGATAAAAGGCATTGGAGAGGGCGCATTAGGCAACCGACCCCTTAATGTATGAATAACTGTGGGAAAGAAGATTGGAGAAGGCACATCAGGCAACCGACCCTTTAAAGTAAAGAATAATGGTGGGAAAAAAGATTGGAGAAGGCGCATCAGGCAACCGACGCCTTAATGTATGAATAACTGTGGGAAAGAAGATTGAAGGCGCACCTGGCAACCGACCCCTTAATGTAGGGATAATGGTGGGGAAAAAGATTGGAGAAGGTGCATCAGGCAACCGACCCCTTAATGTACGGACAATGGTGGGAATGAAGATCAGTTTGATACATGATTGCATTATTGAGTTAAATATTATCAATACAGGAGCTTCATTATCTAATACCAAAGCCTTCGATAAAATACACTTGGTATCAATATGAACTATACATTTTATGGAAACGTGGCAAGAATTCTGTCACGTTCCAGAACTCTTAAAGGACAGAGGATTAAAAGAAGCTGATCTCTAATCGTGAAGATGAGCATATTTAAAGGTTTGAAGGCCTCTCATGAGTGGCAAATGCAAGGGACAGTGACATTGCCTCAGCAAGCAAGACAATATCCTACAAGCTGACCGTATACATATGAACAGGGCCCAAGTCCCATCTCCACCCAAGCTAGGATCAGGGAGGGTCAGGGAATGGTTAAGATGACCCAACAGGTAGACCTATAACCTCCCCCATTCTTAGCTCACAAAGATGGTGAGTTTGCAGCAACCAAATGGAACTAACGAGTTAGCGCAGGACTCGAACCACAGTCTGGCGATCACCAGACATAGACGTTTCCCCTAGGCCCAACGACCCTCATTAAGGTTACATCCATCACTCTTACGATCCAGATAAACAGGAAGAAATTTTTTAAGTGTTTGTCATGACAGGATCATTTTGATAAAAATGGTTAGGGTGAGATTAGATAAGCATCTCGTGGTTATGAAACTATACAATTTTGAACTTCCTCGAAGACAATAATTTGAAATGAAAACGTAAGCAAAGACGAAGAAAAAGGAAAATAAAGAATTAGAATATGATGAAAATAAAGTACAAAGGAAAGTTTTATAGGTACGAGGGACCCCCTTCCCTCTCCCACACCCCCCTGTGTACCTCCCTGCCACGACCCCCCGCCCCCCTGTGAAACGGTGATAGCCTATTTATGCATATAATCAAATTTCATTAGTGAGCGATATTCTGACGCATCGAACACCCATTGGAAAACCTCTGGTTTTAAAGCGAGGTTTGACTCAAAATGAAAACGAGATTTGTAAAAATTCTATTATTCATTGAAAACAAGATATTCATTTTAAAAACTCCCTTATTCATTCTCCTATTTACCTCCGCCAACAAATTGAAAGGATGTTATGTTTTCGTCCCTGTTTGTGTTTATGTGTGTGTGAGTGTGTTTGTTTGTGAACAGCTTCCTGGCCCAAATTTTAAACGAAGAGTAATGAAACTTGCAGGAATTAACTGTTATGTAAAAAGCTGGAAATTATTAAAATTTTGAAGGACAAGGTCAAAGATCAAGGTCACGGTCAGGCAAAATGTCCAATTCACCCAATCAGCCAAAAGTTTGTACATCGTTGTCACAGAGACTTCAAACTTAGTTCATATTTGAGTGTATGATAATCAACGGTAATTAATACATGATAAGGTCAAAGGTCAAGATCAAGGTCGAGCAAAATGTCGGAAATTAGGCTGCCACGACAGAGGTTTACGTTATACCGAGTGGCCCTCTAGTTTTAAAGAGAGTATTTACTCAAAAGGAAAATGAGATATTAATTTTAAAAACTCGAACATTCATTCTCCTTTTTTATCTGGAATAATAAACGAGTTTCAGCCTTGATTATTAGAATGAAATTAAAGTTGTGCCGTATCATTAGTTTTAATTGAAGTTATCATGGCTATTTATTTTTTAATTAAAAAGTTAAAAAGTTGTTATTATCGTTCTGTTTCGCATAATAAATGAAATGGAACAACAGAACCAAGTAGAACAAATGAACAATGATTTACGACGAAGTTTTCAGTATCATATAGACTTGCCAATGCTGAGATTACGGGCCAGATTATTATTATTATTATTATTATTATTATTATTATTATTATTATCATTATTATTATTAACTCTCAAAAATATTTGTAATTGATGTGATATTATTATTATTATTATTATTATTATTATTATTATTATTATTAACTTTCAAAAATATTTGTAATTGATGTGATATTATTATTATTATCATTATTATTATTATTATAATTATTATTATTATTATTATTATCATCATCCTTATTATTATTATTATCATTATTATTATTATAATTATTATTATTATTATTATTACTAACTATAAAAAATATTTGAAATTGATGTGATATTATTATTATAATTATTATTATTATTATTATTATTATTATTATTATTATTATTATTATTATTAATAGTATTATTATTACTATTATTATTATCATTATTATTATTATTATTATTATTATTATTACTCTCCCTAATCGAAATTCATTCCTAGGATGTTTATTACATTTATATTTATTGCAGATTCATCCTTACCAAAATACCCATCTCAAGTTCAGATTCATTTAGCAGTGAATAATATACACGGATTCTATTAAAATGTAGAAATCAATGAAAAACGCTGTATAAAAAAAATTGTCACCAGTTATACATACGTCTCTCATCCTTATTATCAAATAAATTATCTATTTTCAAAAAGTTATATGACGTCAACATGTCTGAGAATTCTTCTCTAACGATTTTCTCCAGTGTTATGAAAATCCAAGGAGCTTATATCATCTAATGGACTCTAGAGAGAAGTAAAACGAAACTTTTTTTTTTTTTTTTTTTTTTTTTTTTTTTTTTTTTTTAAGCCCAATATGTAAACAGACACATTAATAAATGGAAATTCTGTAATCATTCGTTTTAATATTATTGAAAATCCACAAATATCAATGAAGAAAAATTTGATAATTCTAAAAAACGAATAAAATTAATAAAAAACTAATAATGACAGAGATAAAATTGCAAAATAAATATGATTTAAAACAAATATCAACGAATGACACAAAATATGTTACTGATATAATATAACTAATAAAATGTATAATATATATATATATATATATATATATATATATATATATACACTCATATATATATATATATATATATATATATACATACACACACGCACATATATATGTATGTATATATATACAGTATATATATTTATATATATTTATATATATAGGTAGCAGGATGGCCAGGGCACCAGCTACCCGTTGAGATACTACCGCTTGAGAGTTATTGCATCCTTTAACTGGCCTGACAGTAATGCATTGGATCTTGCTCTCCTCTCTGGTTACGGCTCATTTTTTCCTTGCCTTTCACATACACCGACTAGTCTGGCCTATTTTTTTTCAGATTCTCATCTTTCCTCATGCACCGGACAACACTGAAATTATCAAACACGTCTTCGCTCAAGAGGTCGCTCAAGGGGATAAATACTGTACTGTAATTGTTCAGTGGCTACTTTCCTCTTGTTAAGGGTAGAAGAGACTCTTTAGCTATGGTAAGGAGCTCTTTTAGGAAAAGGACACTCTAAAATCAAACCATTGTTCTCTAGTCTTGGGTAGTGCCATATCCTCTATACCATGGTCTTCCACTGTCTTGGGATAGAGTTCTCTTGCTTGAGGGTACACTCGGGAACGCTGTTCTGTCTTGTTTCTCTTACTTTTGTTTTGTTAAAGTTTTTATAGTTTATTTAGGAGATATTTATTTTAATGTTTTTACCCTTCTTAAATTTTTTTTCTTTGCTTTCTTTCCTCACTGGGCTATTTTTCCTGTTGGAGCCCCAAGGTTTATAGGATCCTGCTTTTCCAACTGGGGTTGTAGCTTCATA
>NC_090732.1:2485296-2495296 GCF_036898095.1 Palaemon carinicauda | reverse complement strand
TAGAGAAAGTTATTATTTCAAAGTGCTCCTTATAACTTTGATTATTATTTACTTCTACTGTATATCTCTCAAAGTGAGATTCACTTTTATTGTTTATCTTTCAAAGTAAGGTTAACTATTATTGTATGTATTTCAAAGTGAGGTTTAACATACACTGTATATCTTTCAAAGTGAGGTTAACTTTTATTGTTTATCTTTCAAAGTGAGATTAACATTTACTGTATAACTTTCAGAGTAAGCTCAACATTTACTGTATATCTATCAAAGTGAGGTCAACATTAACTGTATAACTTTCAAAGTAAGCTCAACATTTACTGTATTGCTCTCGAAGCAAGCTTGACAATTACTGTATATATTTCAAAGTGAGCATAACATTTTCTGTACATCTTTCAAAGTGAGATTAACATTTACTGTATATCTTTCAAAGTGAGCATAAAATTTTCTGTACATCTTTCAAAGTGAGATTAACATTTACTGTATATCTCTTAAAGTGAGCATAAAATTTTCTGTACATCTTTCAAAGTGAGATTAACATTTACTGTATATCTCTCAAAGTGAGCATAAAATTTTCTGTACATCTTTCAAAGTGAGATTAACATTTGCTGTATATCTCTCAAAGTGATCTTAACATTTACTGTATATCTTTCAAAATGAGCTCAACATTTACAGTATAGCTCTCTAAGTAAGCTTGACATTTACTGTATATCTTTCAAAGTGAACTTAGCATCTACTGTATATCTCTCAAAGTGAACTTAATATTTACAGTATATCTTTCAGAGTGAGATTAACATTTACTATACATCTTTCAGAGTGAGATTAACATTTACATATATCTTTCAAAGTGAGATTAACATTTACTATACATCTTTTAAAGTGAGCAGTGAGCTTAACATTTACAGTATACCTTTCAAAGTGAGCTCAACATTTACATTATACTTTTCAAAGTGAGATCAACATTTACTGTATATCTTTCACAGTGAGATTAACATTTACTATACATCTCTCAATGTGAGCTCAACATTTACAGTATATCTTTTAAAGTGAGATTAACATTTACTATACATCTTTCAAAGTGAGATTAACAATTACTATATATTTTTCAAAGCAAGTTTTTTTTTTCCATTAGCAAACAGGAGCTTTATTCATGACGAAGTGAACAACTTCTATAGGACTGCATTAAATGTATCTCTCCCTCCACCAAAGATAGATGATCATTCAGACTCTAATTAGCACCAGGGGCTGCAGCCAGGGGCGTGGCAGCATATTCAGAGAAGCAGGAGGGAGCATGAGGGCTGGGGGTGGGATGGGGTAGAGTGGGAGGGGGGGGGGGGAGGGACTTTGCATCGCCCCATTTGTCGCATCTACCTCACCCATCCTGACTGACGGTCGCCGCATGCCCTAAATTGATTCATTTGCATCTAGATCGAAGTCAGGAGGGCTTTACTGCTTGCAATGGGAGCGAGGGAACTTGGCTCTTCCGTCAGGAGGCGAGAGGGGCCATAACTGCGTGGTGGTGGCAGGTGGGGAGACTACGAATGGCCGGGGTTGACTTTTCTGAGAGAAGTGTGGAACGCTGGATTCTATGAAGTAGGACTTGCGGGCTGCTTTTAAGGGAACCATGAATATTTACAGGTGAATTCAACAGGTGTGCTGAGAATCGATCGATGCATGTAGTATATGCAGAATATCATTTGATATCCATTGACATCGGTATTTCGATATATCGATATGTTGATATCGATATTTCGATATATCGATATATTGATATCGATATTTCGATATATCGATATATTGATATCGATATTTCGATATATCGATATATTGATATCGATATTTCGATATATTGGTATCGATATATCAATTCATTGATATTGATATTTCGATATATTGGTATCGATATATCAATTCATTGATATTGATATATCGATATATTGATATCGATATATCTATATATTGATATTGATATATCAATATAAATGTATCTAAATATCGCTATCAATATATTGATATAGCAATATCAATATATCGATATATTTATATCAATATATCAGTATATCGATATACTGATATCGACATACCGATATCGACATATCGATATATTGATATCGATAAACTGATATGATATATCAATATATATTGATATCGATTGGTGATATCAGTTGACGTAAATACTTGAGAAGTTTGTAAAGTCTGACCTTAAGCAAGTACTATAGATATGAATTTGAATTTTGTTCCAACTGGAACTGATGGAGTTATAAATTAAAACAAAAATCTGAATTAATTACACTAACTTTGCTCATTTTATAACTTTACTCTTTTGAATATTGTACAATTTCTTTCTTCTTAATTATTTAATTACTTAACAATACTACCAGGAATAATAATAATAATAATAATAATAATAATAATAATAATAATAATAATAATAATAATAAGTAGATGGTCACTCAGTATAGCGCAAACCTCCGCTGCGGCAGCTTATTTCGTGACCTTTTGCCCGACCTTGACCTTTGACTTTAACAGGTATTAATTGGTGTGGATTTTCATACACTAAAATATGAACCAAGTTTGAAGTCTCTGTGGCAACGATGTGCAAACTTATGGCTGATTACGTGAATTGGACGTTTTGCTTGACCGTGACCTTGAGCTTCCAAATTGTAATAATTTCCAGCTTTATACATAATAGTTAATCCCTACAAGTTTCATTATTCTACGATTAGAATTGTGGACAGGAAGCTGATCACAAGCAAACACACACACACACACAAACAAACATACAAACAGGGGCGAAAGCATAATCTCCTTCCAACTTCGTTGGCGGAGGTAATAATAATAATAATAATAATAATAATGATAATAATAATAATAATAATAATAATAAATATAATAATAATGATAATAATAATAATAATAATAATCATAATCATAATAATAATAATAATAATAATAATAATAATAATAATAATAATGCTTGTACCGTATGACCCTTTCTTAGTCTCAATTGACAATATATATATATATATATATATATATATATATATATATATATATATATATATAATATATATATGTTTGTATATATGTGTATATATCTGTATATATATATATATATATATATATATATATATATATATATATATATATATACATTAATAAGTGATACGAAATTAACATACTATATCAAAAAGTAAAACAACAATTATTCCAATGAACCGCAAAAAGCCTCGTAGGAACTGAACCAGTTCGATATCCCAGCAAGAACATCTTACATTATACTTCATCCTTGATAACAATTCATCTGCAATTCCTAAGAGATTCCAGATCCTGGAATTAATCAGCTCAAGCGGAGGAGTGGGGGGGGGGGGGGGGGGGGCAAGGGGGCTATCCAGCAACTTTTTTTTTTCTTTTTTTTTTTTTTTACTTGTGCTGAGCAAATCTCCACGCAGATAACTCGAAATGTATTTTGGCGTCTTACGGCTAAATTGAATAAGATGTCAGATCAAAGTGGCTAACTTCAAGCAATATTGAAAGAAGCTGTGCTATCGTGGACTCTTCTCTTCGAAGATTGATCTATGGGTACAAAGATGAAGGGTTCACGATATCTCGGACTGGTGGGATAGGACGTAGCTGGGGAGAGACAGATTCCAAAAGGATGGTAAGGTATCCTGTTAAGTACACGGTCACATCTATTTATCGGAATAAGGGATCTTTTGTATTATTATTATTATGATTATGATTATTATTATTATTATCATTATTATCATTATTGTTGTTGTTGTTATTATTATTATTATTATTATTATTATTATTATTATTATTATTATTATTATTATTATTATTATCATCATCTCCTCCCACGGCTAGTGAAGCAAAGGGACTCATTATTATCATCATTTGTATTATTATTCATTATTATTATTATTAATACCCGCTAAGCTAAAATCCTAGTTACAAAAGCAGGATTCTACAGGCCTACGGGATCCAACAGGGAAGAATAGCCTAGAAAGGAAAGGAAAAAAAAAACTACAAGAGAAGTAATGAACTAGAAATAGCTGCTTTTGTTGTATTATTATCATTATTATTATTATTAATTGCTAGGCTAAAACCCTAGTTGGAAAAACAACAGGGAAAATAGCCCAGTGAGGAAAGGGAACAAGGAAAAAATAAATATTTTCAGAATAATATTTCAATAAATATCTCCTATATAAACTATAAAAACTTTAACGAAACATAAGGAAGAGAAATTAGATAGAATAGTGTGCCCGAGTGTACCCTCAAGTAAGAGAACTCTAACCCAAGATAGTGGAAGACCATGGTACAGAGGCTATGGCACTACCCAAGACTAGAGAACAATGGTTTGATTTTGGAGTGTCCTTCTCCTAGAAGAGCTGCTTACCATAGCTAAAGAGTCTCTGGCCAACCTACAACCAATATGTTGTTAATTCTTACCACTTAAAATAAGAATATTAATTGTGGCACAAAACGAGACATAAAACCCTTTTTTCTAGACTTAGATATAAATTCTAACAACTTAGGCAAAATAAAAGCAATACAGTCTGTCTTACGTTAAAAACAATTGAAAGAGAGATCGTCAATACATAAAATAATTTCTTGTTCCCAGAAGCAGTATCAACAGTTCATGTCATTTCTATTTTTTTTTTTTCTAAATTAGACCATAATCTAATTTGCCCTCTATCCTAGGATAAGATCTTATAGTCCTTGAAACCAGATATTGAAATAAAGTGTATAAAATCAATTTTGTTCAATAATTATTGTAATGAATATTTTTCAAAGAGATATTTGAACTTTAAGAGAGAAAGTAAAAAAGTCAAACTCTATCCTGGAATCAAATCTGATAGTTCTTGAAATCAGACATTAAATATGATATATAAATCAATTTAGTTCAATAATTATTGTAATGAATATCTTTTAAAGAGGTATTTGAACTTTAAGAAAGTATAGGTCAGCCTCTATATTGGGATAAAATCTGATAGTTCTTGAAACCCTGCATTAAAATAGGGTATATAAATCAATTTACTTCAATAATTATTGTTATGAATATTTTCAAAGAGGTATTTGAACTTTAAGAGAAAAAGTAAAAAAGTCAACTTGTATCCTGGGATACAATCTGACATTTCTTGAAAGTCGATATTAAAATAAGGTATATAAAATCAATTTAGTTCAATAATTATTTTAATAAAACTTTTTTGGAAGAGATATTCGAACTTTAAGAGAGAAAGTAAACGAAGTCAACCTCTAACCTGGGTTAAAATCTGATAGTTCTTGAAACCAGATATCAAAATAAGATATATAAAATCAATTTAGTTCAATAATTATTGTAATGAATATTTTAAAGAGATATTTGAACATTAGAGGTTCAAATTCTGTTTCCATAACTGTTCACTTATTCATTTAATGATAATTTTGGCGTTTTACTATTCACCCCGCAAAACGTCCATTCTTCTTAGGCTACGTTTTTCCTCATTCGGGCGTTTCTCTTTTTATTTATCATATATTATTTCTATTCTTATTTGTTCATCTTATTTCTCTTTCGGCCATTTGTTAGGGTTGTTTTGGCCGTTGTTGTAACGTCCCTGACAGGTGGACACCAGACTGTGGTTCGAGTCCTGCTCAAACTCAGTAGTTCCTTTTGTCGCTGCAATCTCACCATCCTTGTGAGCTGAGGATGGGGATTTGGGGGAGCCTAATGGTCTATCTGCTGAGTCATCAGCAGCCATTGCCTGGCCCTCCTTAGTCCTAGTTTGGGTGGAGAGGGGGCTGGAAAAGTTGCCATTGTAGCAACGTTATATTCTATTTCATTGTTTTTCATCCCTCCTTAATGGATTCCCTACTTAACTAGAGGGGCACTCGGTAGAGCGCAGACCTCCGCCGTGGCAGCTTATTTCTCGACTTTTTGTTCAACCTTGACCTTTGACCTTAACATGTATTAATTGGCGTGGATTTTCATAAACTCAAAATGAACCAAGTTTAAAGTCTCTGTGACAACGATGTCCAAACTTATGGCTGGTTACGTGAATTGGACAGTTTGCTTGACCTTTGACCTTGACCTTCCAAATTGTAATTATTTTCAGCTTTTTACATAAAAGTCAATCCCTGCAAGTTTCATTACTCTATGGTTAAAATTGTGGTCAGGAAGCTGTTCACAATAACACACACACAAACAAACACAAAAACAGGGGGTAAAACAAAACCTCCTTCAAACTTCAGTGGAGGAGGTAATAAATGGAAATCAAGTTTCTTTGAAACTGTGAAAAGTGGAAAGGAACAACCATTGGCTACCAATTTTCAAAGAATGATTTTGTAGTTAATTGCTCGGTTCAAACGGAAAATACAACTGGTGACTCTCTCTCTCTCTCTCTCTCTCTCTCTCTCTCTCTCTCTCTCTCTCTCTCTCTCTCTCTCTCTCCAGGATGCCAGAGAGCTTCAAATAATTCATTCTCTCTCTCTCTCTCTCTCTCTCTCTCTCTCTCTCTCTCTCTCTCTCTCTCTCTCTCTCTCTCTCGACATGATGCCAAAGAACTTCAAATCATTCTCTCTCTCTCTCTCTCTCTCTCTCTCTCTCTCTCTCTCTCTCTCTCTCTCTCTCTCTCTCTCTCTCTCTCTCTCTATCGACATGATGCCAAAGAACTTCAAATCATTCTCTCTCTCTCTCTCTCTCTCTCTCTCTCTCTCTCTCTCTCTCTCTCTCTCTCTCTCTCTCTCTCTCAACATGATGCCAAAGAACTTCAAATCATTCTCTCTCTCTCTCTCTCTCTCTCTCTCTCTCTCTCTCTCTCTCTATCTCTCTCTCTCTCTCTCTCTCTGCAGACCATTTCGTTAATTGCTTGAACAATAATGAAAAGGGCATTGCTAATGGACCTGGCACAATATAGCTTAAATAGCCCGTAATTAACACGTCCACAGAACTTTGCCGCTTTCCCCTAATGAGCTAAAATTACAGGTCCTTATATGACATGTAAACGTCTCCAGTTATTTTCATGAAATGCTTTCATTTTTCATTTCGTGATCGAGAGTATTTTGTTTTGTTAAGAATTCTTCGAGCTTAAGTAAACGCCATTCTTAAAATAATGGCTTGTACTTTAGTATTTTTCGACCAATTCTGGGAATCTTATTTTATTTTCCCGTTATTATTATTATTATTATTATTATTATTATTATTATTATTATTATTATTATTATTATTATTATTATTATTATTAATACTTGCTAAGCTACAATTCTAGTTGGAAAAGTAGGATATTATTATTATTATTATTATTATTATTATTATTTTTATAATTATTATTATTATTATTATTATTATTGCTTGCTAAGCTACAATTCTAGTTGGAGAAGCAGGACACTATAAGCTCAAGGGCACCAACAGGAAAAACCGCACAGTGATAAATGAAATAAGGAAACAGACAGGTTAGTGTTCCTGAATGTACCCCCAAGCAACAGAACTCTAACATGGGCAGTGGAGAACTATGGTGCAGAGAATATGACACTACCCAAGACTAGAGAACAATGGCTTGATGTTGGACTGCCTACCATGCTTTCTTTTAGATAGGTCCCCAATAGTGCGCACTTTGCTTAAAGTTGAGCTAAATACAGTCTTTTAAATTAGCACACTGACAAGTCACGTCTATGCTTCTTAGGGTTGTCAATAGATGTGGGTTTGAAGGTGACTATAGTCCATTTCTTTTAGCGATGCATGTTTGCACCGACTCGCAGCGGTGCCCTTTTAGCTCGGAAAAGTTTCCGGATCGCTGATTGGTTGGACAAGATAATTCTAACCAATCAGCGATCAGGAAACTTTTCCGAGCTAAAAGGGCACCGCCGCGAGTCGGTGCAAATATGCATCGCTAAAAGAAATGGACTATAGATCAACTAGTAGGAAATTATATGCACCTCTTAAAATATTCAGTACATATATACTTGGCACATTACGTTTACAATAAATAAACAATATTTTACTGCCATCCAAAAACCGTAGACAGCATGTTTCCGGACAAACTGAGCTCCACATAGTTTTCAGATTACCATGTAAACTGGGTTACGTTTCGCCATTTATCATTTAGTGTTGTTACTTGTTTCGAATCACTTTTATTTCACGTGACTCTTCATCAGGGCTACATTGATAGCACGATGAAATTACACTTTGATGTAAACACTATGGTGGTGAAAATGCTAAGATACAAGTATTTTGGATACTCCAAAATTAATTAAAAAAATGAAACTCCAAGTCTTTGAAATTTTCATATAAACCCATGCTTAAATATACTCTATTTACAGCTACTTAAAGGCTGGTAAGGTTTCTCAGGAAGAATCTTCACCACGTTTCAAGGCGTATCGAAGAAGATATCACAAAACTGAATAATCGTGATGGTAATTTCGATGTTGTATTACATATACTCATATCGTATTATTTTTCCTCGATCACTGTCTTGGCGTAGAGTTCTCTTGCTTAAGAGTACACTAGGGCACAATATTCTGTCTTATTTCTTTTCCTCTTATTTTCTTTTTTTAAGTTTTTATTGTTTATGTATGACATATTTATTGCTATGTTGTTACTTTTCTTAAAATATTTAATTTTAATCGTTATCATTTTAATCGTTATCATTTTAATCGTTAATTAATTCTCTTGTAGTTTATTTAAAATCTTTATTTTATTTCCTCACTGGGCTATCTTCCCTGTTGGAGCCCTTGGCTTATAGCATGCTACTTATCAAATTAGGGTTGTAGCTTATTATTTAAAAAAAAAAATTAATAATAATGATAATAATAATAGTATTAGCAATAATAGTAAAATAATAACAACAACAACAACAACAACCATAATAATAATAATAAACGACTCTTTAAACGAGAAGGAGCCCGGTTTTCTGAAGAATATTCATGTAATAATCATATTGATTTATTCGACGTTCTATTCACGACTTAGGCATCAAAGTAAAACACAAAAAAAAAAAAAAAAAAATAGTCACAGACAAGAAATTGGATTTTTAAAAGCAGAAAAGAAAGTAGTCACAGATACGAAAGTGGATTTTTAAAAGCAAAAAAGAAAGTAGTCATCCACGTGAAAATCGAATTTTAAAAGCAAAAAGGAAAGTAGACATCCATACGAAATTGGATTTTTAAAAGCAAAGAGAAATTATTCATCCATACGAAATTGGACCTTTAAATGAAAAAAGAAAGTCATCATCCATACGAGATTGGATTTTTAAAAGCATGAAGAAAATAGTCATCCATACGAGGTTAGATCTTTAAAAGCAAAAAGAAAGTATTCATCCATACCAAATTGAATTTTTAAAAGCCAAAAGAAAGTTGTAATCCATACAAAATTAAATTTTCAAAAGCCAAAAGAAAGTTGTAATCCATACAAAATTGAAGTTTTAAAAGCCTAATGAAAGTAGTAATCCATACGAAATTGGATTTTTAGAAGCATAATGAAAGTAATCATCCATACAAAATTAGATTTTTAAAAGCATGAAGAAAGTAGTCATCGATACGAGGTTGGATTTTTAAATGCAAACAGAAAGTATTCATAGATACGAAATTGGAATTTTAAAAGCAAAAAGAAAGTAGTCATCCTTACGAAATTGGAATTTTAAAAGCAAAAAAGAAAGTAGTTATCAATACAAAATTCGATTTGTTCAAGTGTTTAGTGAAGAAAAGAAATTACACGTAAAAAAAAAAAAAAAAAAAAAAAAAAAAAAAAAAAAAAAAAAAAAAACACGACAGTCAGGACTAAGGGGGAATCTGATGTATGTAACGAACGAACACACACAGGTCATTAAAAGCCCAGATGCCAGAGAACGCCAGAATCCCGAATTCGAATCCCTAGTCACTGGCAGCTGAAGTCTGGATTCTGGATTCTGGACTCCCTCCCTCTTCTCCCAGCGCTGCATCTACGAATATTTCTCATAAAGGTCATCAAATTATGTGCCCCATAAAACCCAAGTTATAAAGCGTTTAACAACCGGTCATTTAACGTATG
>NC_090732.1:2455296-2480296 GCF_036898095.1 Palaemon carinicauda | reverse complement strand
TAGCTGTATCTGCTGAGTTATCAGCAGCCTTTGCCTGGCCCTCCTTGATCCTAGTTTGTGTGGAGAGGGGGCTTGGGCGTTGATCTTATGTATGTATGGCAGTCTCTAGGGCACTGTCCTTTGCCTATGCCATTCATGAGCGGCCTTTAAACCATTCAACACTCAACACTCCTATTCATTCGGTTTTTAAACTCATCTTTCGATATCTTCATAAGAATCAAGGTAATATGGCTATATTTGTCTTCTCAATTTCCAGAGGTCAACATATTCTTAGGAGTTTGGCAAATACCAATTGAATATTTTTACATATTGCAATGTTTGTATTTGTTCTTATGTCGGTTTTAAAATTTTCAATTTTAATGATAATTTGAATGTTTTTATTTCCAATTATTAAAAAATTTTTTTATGAAAAGTAAACTCGAAATATGAATATCTGATGATTTAGGTCTGTGGCTAATGAAGATTGAATACATTCAATGTTGTCTATACATTGTACCAACAGTGGGTCACTCGATCGTACGTAGTTCATTTTGTGCTTGTATCTTCGCTCTCCCCTCGCACTAAAAAGAACCTGAATAAACATGCCTGTTTTTCTCACCGGTAACGGCGTCGATTTTGAACATGAAGTTTCTTGTTGCCTTGAGCTTTTGTACATAAAGGAGAGTGTTCTATAGTACTCTCGGGATTGGGGGGGGGGGGGGTCTCTCTGACCTCCAACACATTCTTCTCTCTTCAGATGGCAACCCGTTGTCGCACTGCGGCTTGTGTGGCCATCTACATCTTCATCTCCCTTTGTTTATCTCAAAAATAATCCTTAGTTTTACGTTTTTTTGTTCTTTTATTATCTCTCCTTTTTTTTATCATCTACAGGTACAGAAATTTTATATTCCACCCTATCTCTACCACTAAAATCGCTACAACTCCTCCTTTTCAGCTCTCTCCTACTCAGCTGAAATCTCACACTATCCCTCTATCTCACACTTAAGCTTAAACCACTATGAAGTTTTTCACTTTACCTAATATCAATTTCTCTGACTACAAACTTTCAACTCCTTCCCGAGCTCTCCTACTTATCGGGACTTGCTACTAAAACTCTTTCTCTCCAACTCAGACTAAAGCCAGTGGGCTCATAGGACGATATTCCACAGTCAATCACTCCTTTTCAAACATCCCATCACCACCCAAAACCTATCCCAATATCCTAAAATAAATGTTGCAGAATATCCCTCACCCAACTACCTATCCCAATATATCCTACCTAAACACCTACGGGCTGCAAGATTGCAAAAGCCCGTGTCTGGCCAGGCAATCTTCAACAGAACAACAACAACATAGTACTCTCACTCAGTTGCTTTCATCCTGTGTTTAAGTCACAACCTTCTCTCGGCCTGTTACAACATGTTTGTGTCTGATTGCCTCTCTGATGTACGTATGTTTGCATATCTGCGTGTCTGTCTCTCTGGTTTATTATTTATGACTGACGTAGTCATTTGCCAGTTTATGTGTACTGTAAGATGGTTGCTTAATACCAGAGAATGGCTTAACATTAATGAACAACTCACACATTGAATCAGACAACCTACAGTTTAACAAGACGAATAAATCCTTTGAAATCATCAATCGTCCTAAGTAATAATTGGGTTAATCTTAAAAAACTAATATTATTTGTTAAGCTACAACCCTAGTTGAAAGAGCAGGATGCTATGAGCCCGAGGGCTCAAACAAGGAAAATAGCCCAGTGAGGAAAGAAAATAAGGAAACTACAAGAGAAGCAATTAACCCTTTCACCTTAACAAATGAAATAAAAATATTTTAAGAACAGTAATAACGTGAAATAAATCTTTCATATATAAACTATAAAAACTTGAAAAAAAAACAAGAGGAAGAGAAATAAGATAGAATGGTGTGCTCGAATGTACCCTCAAGCAAGAGAACTCTACCCCAAGACAGTGTGGTGTATCTGCAAACCTATTCTTACGCAACACGAGAATGTATAAAGAAAAAAAAATACATAGAAAGGCACTAGAATATCTACCAAACTCAAGTTATTGCTTCATTTTAAAAGCAAAATCTTTGAAATATTTATTTTATGATTTTCCGAAACACACCAAGTCAATCAATACCTAAACGTCCTCTAGGATGGAAAGTACATAAAAAATCCTCTACCAATATCTATTTATTGTTTCCCCACATTCCTCTGTGGTATTTCATAAATGAAAAAAGTTTCGTATAGCAATCGACAACAAAGGGGAAACGTGTAGGCAGAACATATGTGTAAAATTGCCCTTTTGTGAAGCTGCAAGTCCTGTGTTAGAAATTGACTATAGCAATTTATTTCGCTGTGTCTGGTTATAGTTTCAATATTTAACAATAATTATAAAAATAAATAACAACACATACTATAATAAAAATAAGAATTATCATTCGACATCCTTCATGGCACAAGAAACGCTTGTAAATATTGCAACCGCTTTAGGGAGCCTTGTGTTCAAAACCGTCTGTGCGCATGCGTCGAGTCAAGTGGTTTGTTTACATTTTGAAACTCTCCCTTGTTGTAGGACAGATGGCCCAGCCACATAGCTTCTAAAATGATCAAGCGTGACTCATGACCCCATTTTATTTTGTATCTTTTCATGACTACTAAATATAAAGGGTTAGGCTTATATCTACTATACATGAACATACGCTACCGGGGTCCAAAGCGATGTCAGGCAGGGCAGCTGATGGGGACTACAGTCTACCCCATAGCCAAAGCAAAGTCCTTCGAAAAAAAAAAAAAAAAAAAAAGGAAACCGTGCTTACCCCATACATATGGGGAAAAACACATTAATAAAATATCTACTGACCTCTAAAAAACATTTCGTATAAACATTTTTTTAATATGACGATCAGTGATGATATTTTTCTAAGCTTAGACAGTCCTCTGATATAAGAAGGACACTCCAAAATCAAACCATTGTTTTCTAGTCTTAGGTAGTGCCATGGCCTCTGTACCGTGGTCTTCCACTGTCTTGGGGTAGAGTTCTTTTGCTTAAGGGTACACTCGGGCACACTATTCTAGCTTATTTCTCTTCCTCTTCTTTTGTTAAGTTTTTATAGTTCATATAGAAAATATCTATTTTAATGTTGTTACTGTTCTTAAAATATTTGAGTTTTCCTTGTTTCCTTTCCTCACTGGGCTATTTACCCTGTTGGGGTACCTGGGCTTATAGCATCCTGCTTTTCTAACTAAGGATGTAGATTAGCAAGTAATAATTATAACACTGATAATAATAATAATAATAATAATAATAATAATAATAATAATAATAATAATAATAATACGAGTAAAACTTACTAATGGAATTGTGAAATGAACTGAATGATTGATAGACAAGAGAGTTATTCTATGCGAATGATTCGGACTATTAAGTCCTTTCTGGTCTTCTGCAAATTTTACTCAAGTGTCTGATGAATCAAAAGTATTAAATAACATGGAAGTATCCATTTGAATATGTGGTTTAATATCCTGTTAATTGGGTATTACCCGTGTATATATATATATATATATATATATATATATATATATATATATATATATATATATATACATATATATATATATATATATATATATATACATATACTTACACATATTGTATTTATAGTATATATATATATATATATATATATATATATATATTCATATATATAAATATAGATATGTATATATATATACACACACACACATATATATATATATATATATACATATATATATATATGTATATATACATATATATGTTTACATGTCTATATATGTATATACATATATGTATATATACAGTATATATATATATATATATATATATATATATATATATATATATATATATATATATACATACATATATTTGGACGAGGTAGGTGAGGTTGAATAAGATATACATTACTTAATTGACGTATCCACGGAAAACCACAAAAAGAGGATATGGAAACTTGGTACCCAAGAAGACAGCTACACAAATCAAAGGTGTGAAATTGGGCCGAAGTGTTCTTGCAAATGCAGATTACATTTCTGACTAGAATTACCTTCTTTTGAGGTAATCAGTATTAATTCAATAATATAATTATACTTTGCTTGCTAGATTGCTTTACCTTGCGAAAAGCATGGGCTCTTGCGTTAGCAGCCCTAGAATAATTATGCGGGCTAAATGCAATTGGAAATGATAAGAGTATTACATTAATCTTAATAAATCGTATAAGGTCGTTATTACATGAACAACTTTAAATGACATAGATCTAATTGAAGGGTATTTTATGGAGAGTCATTATTCATAGATCTTTGTCGGTTCATTAAGAATAAAAAAAGAAGAAAAAAATTATAAATATAGATCTATATCACTGAACAGTTTTCTAATTATGGAATTTCACTCAAATACTCTGCCATTCATGCCACACAATATATGTTATGTTAGAAGGTTTAAAGGCAGCTCATGAATGGCAGACGCAAGGGACAGTGACATTGCCCTACCAAACAGGACAATGCTCTTAAGACTGACTGACCATATATACATATGATCAGCGCCCAAGGGACATTGCCCTATCAAGAAGGACAATGCCCTAGAAACTGACCATATATACATATGATCAGAGCCCAGGCCCCTCTCCAGCCAAGCTAGGACCAAGGAGGGTCAGGCAAAGGCTGCTGATGACTCAGGAAGTAGACCTACAGGCTCCCTAAAATCTCCCATCATTAGCTTACAAAAATGGTGATGTTGCAGCGGCCATAGGAACTAACGAGTTTGAGGGGGACTTGATCCCAGTCTGGCGATCACCAAGCAAGGACGTTACCAACAGGCCACCGCAACTCTATGCCTCAAAAAGAAGAAAACGGGAGACTAAAATACTATGAATTAGAATGGGCACTCGATAGAGTGCATAGCTTCGCCAATACCACATAATAACACTAATAATCATACTTTAAGTGACACAAAAAAATCAGAATTGTTTCTTTCAAAAATGAATGTTGCCGAAGATTTTAGTCATCACACCAAAATTCACGAGGAATAATTTCTTGTCTTTGAAGTATCGGAATCTCTTGAGAGTACAAGGGTTCATCTCTCCATTTCTTTGAGAAATCTCTCTCCAAAGCAGACGGACATGACAATGTGACATGAGTAGTGACTGAGATGAGGAGCACCTCAACTACGACATCGCAAGGTGAATGCCTCCACCAGGAAATCTACATTATAAAAATGGATGTACCATTGTATGACAGGACTAACATCCCCCCAACCTCCGGCTCTTAGCCGGAATGAAATATTAAACGGAGTTTGGAAGAGCGACGCTCCCTCTTAAGCTAAAGGGATTCTGGCCCTTACGGAAGGCGGGGACGCTTCGTCTTTATGAATATAACAATCACTTCACTTTCCGGGGAACTTTGATTTCTGATTTCGTGAATGAGCATCGATTGAGGTATAAAGGTGAAAACTTATATTCTACTTTATGGGATTTCGACCTTGTGGTCAGTGGATTCGGCTTTTGTTCAGAAGGGGTATAACCATTTGCGCCCCCTTTTTAATAATAATGCAAGGCTTATCTGGAGCCGTCCATTAATTTACAGCACTGGTTATTTAACATTCTTATCGGTGTAATATATATTTATAATATGTCACCGGGAAGAATTATGGCGAGAGATTTAATTGATTTATCTACATAATCAGTACATCATAGATAACTGTTCATTAGCGTGAAATTAGCATAGGTAATATGCAATAGTATACTTAAGCATAAATGAAAATCTCCCCTTCTTTTGTTATTAATATTTAAATATTCCTACAAACGTTTATACGTACACTCGGCCACATATGTATGTATGAATATTTATCACGAACACTCGTGATTTTAATCAACGACATATCAACCACAATGACATTTAATATCGAATTCAACCTTTTGGAATGTATATCCAATGGAAATTAATTTATGATAAATGCTTGTGGCCGGGCAAGGATTCGAACCTACGCCCTGAGTCGAAACAATGGCAGCAAAGTCTTCTATCCAACCAGGCTACGTAAGGATTCGAACTTATGCCTCTGAGTCGAACCAATCCCAGCAAAGTCCTCTAACTAACCATGTTATCAAGATAGCATGGTTGGTTAGAGGACTTTGCTTTCATTGTTCCGACTCAGAGGCATGGGTTCGAATCCTTGCCCATCCAGAAGCATTTACCATAAATGAATTTCCAGTGGATATACATTCCCAAAGGTAGAATTCGATATTAAATGCCATTATGGTTGATTTTTACACAAATGAATGTATAAAATGAAAATTGTTTAACGTTAATTGATTGGCGATTTTTTTTCTTCAAATGATTCAATCAAGTCGATCAGACCCAAAATGAAAATCTATCAATCAATAAACAGCATATTCACACCTGCAATTTGAGAGCCTTCCTTGACATAATATTTCATGTTGCTTCTTATATCTTTTCGAAATTCTATCCTCTTCCACCATTAGCATTAGTAAAGAAAAAGGCTGTTCTTTTAAATTTCTACTACTACAGTTATTATTATTATTATTATTATTATTATTATTATTATTATTATTATTATTATTATTATTATTATCATTATTACTTGCTAAGCTACAACCCTAGATGGAAAAACAGGATGCTATAAGCCCAGCGTCTCCAATTGTGAAAATAGCCTAGTAACGAAAGGTAACATGAAAAGTAAAATATTTTAGGAGCAACAAAATTAAAATAAAGATATTCTAAATAAACTCTAAAAACTTTAACAAAACATGAGGCAGAGAAATAAGATTGGACAGTGAACTCGAGTGTACCCTCAAGCAAGAGAACTCTAACCCAAGACAGTGGAAGACCACGGTAGAGAGGCAATGGCACTACCCAAGACTAATGAACAATGGGTTGATTTTGGAGTGTCCTCCTAGAAGACCTGCTTACCATAGCTAAAGAGTCCCTTCTACCCTTACCTAGATGAAAGTGGCTACTGAACAATTACTGTGCAATAGTTAACCCCTTAGGTGAAGAAGAATTGTTTGGTAATCTCAGTGTTGTAAGGTGTATGAGGACAGAGGTAGAATAGGTAAAGAATAGGCCAGATTATTCGAAGTGTGTGTAGGCAAAAGGAAAATGAACCGTAACCAGAGAGAAGGATCCAATGTAGTACTGTGTGGCCGGTCAAAAGACCTAATAACACTCTGGCGGCAATATCGTAATGGATAGTTGGTGCCCTGGCTAACCTACTACCTACCAATTCTATTTAGATTATCTTATTTAAACTTCAGAGATTACAATTTCATCTGATACTATAGTCCATTTCTTTTAGCGATGCATACTTGCACCGACTCGCGGCGGTGCCCTTTTAGCTCGGAAAAGTTTCCGGATCGCTGATTGGTTGGACAAGATAATTCTAACCAATCAGCGATCAGGAAACTTTTCCGAGCTAAAAGGGCACCGATGCGAGTCGGTGCAAATATGCATCGCTAAAAGAAATGGACTATAGTTCCTTATCCAAATTCAGAGGACCGAAATGACATTAAGTAAATTCGCAATGATTGGGAGAGAGTCAACAGTATCAAAGTAAATGTTTGTAATACATATAAAAAGATTTATATTCTAGAGTAGCTTTAATGATTTACCGAACATTAAACACCTGTTTATTGATTGAGTCTTTAAGGAATTACTTGGCAGTCTCTAGGGCAATGTCCTGCTTGATAGGGCAACGTCAACTGTTCATTGCCTCTGCCATTCTTGAGTGGCCTTTAAAACTTTATGATCCTTTAGGAAAAACAGATAATACGAAATGTTGTGAATGTTTTTAAAATATTTTATTTTAATTGTGCATTACTTCTTATATCGTTTATTTATTTCCTTATTTCCTTTCTTCAAAAGGATATTTTTCCTTGTTGGAGCGCTTGGGTTTATAGCATCTTGCTTTTCCAATTAGGGTTGTAGCTTAGCTAGTAATAATAATAATAATAATAATAATAATAATAATAATAATAATAATAATAATAATAATAACTATTATTATTATTATTATTATTATTATTATTATTATTATTATTATCAGTAATATTCATACTAATAATACTAATAGCAATAATAATAATAATAATAATAATAATAATAATAATAATAACAATAATAATAATTTGCAATGCCTCCCACCGAAAATATAAAAAACAATCAAAGCTCTTGAACAAAGCAAGGAATAATAGATGAACTTTTCTCTTAAGGAAAACAAATGAATAATAATAATAAAAAAAAACAGTATGGAGATGAAAAAAAAAAAGAAAAAAAAAAGAGCATCGGATCCAGAAGTGTAATCATGAAAAGAAATTAGAGGCAGTAGCCAGGTAGGCGACCTGGATTAGATTACTTGAGGGAGGCGAGTCCAATACTGCCACAAAACTTTTCTTCCTTCTTTACTTATTGGATGGGAAAGCTCGCGGTGCCCTTCTTCCACGGGAAAGACACCTACCAATACGGGGTAAGGTTTTATTTGCTGGCGGTGCTGTTGTTTTGCTGGGGTCTATGTCACAAAGGGATATTTTCCAGTTTTATTATTATTATTATTATTATTATTATTATTATTATTATTATTATTATTACTACTACTACTAATAATAATAATAATAATAACAATTATTATTATTATTATTATTATTATTATTATTATTATTATTATTACCTCCGCCAACGAAGTTGAAAGGAGGTTATGTTTTCACCCCTGTTTGTGTGTACGAGTATGTGTGTGTGTTTGTGAATAGCTTCCTGGCCACAATTTTAATCGTAGAGTAATGAAACTAGCAGGGATTAAATGTTATGTAAAAATCTGGAAATGATTAAATTTATGAAGGTCAAGTCAAGGTTGAAGTTCAAGGTCAAGCAAAATGTCCTATTCACGTAATCAGCCTAAGTTTAGACATCGTTGTCACAAAGACTTCAAACTTAGTTCATATTTGAGTGTATGAAAATCCACGCCAATTAATACATTTTAAGGTCAAAGGTCAAGCAAAAGGTCAAGCAAAGGGTCGAGAAATAAGCTGCCACGGCAAATGTCTGCGCTCTACTGAGTGTTCCTCTAGTTACTTTTATTATTATTATTATTATTATTATTATTATTATTATTATTCTTATTATTATTATTATTATTATTATTATTATTATTAGGTAAGATACAACCCTAGTTGGAAAAGCAAAATGCTATATAAGCCCAAGGGCTCTAACAGGGAAAAAAAATAGCCTAGTGAAGAAAGGCAATAAAGAAATGAAAAAATATATGAGAAGTAATGAACCATTAAAATAAAATATTTCAAGAACAGTAACAACATTAAAACAGTTATTTCATATATAAACTAAACAACATTTAACCAGATCTTTCATATATAAACTATAAAAAGAGACATATGTCACCCTGTTCAACGTAAAAACCTTTGCAGCAAGTTTGAACTTTTGAAGTTCAATCGATTCAACTACCCGATTAGGAAGAGCATTCCACAACATTTGCTATTTTGGTTATAGGTAAAATTAGCTTCCTAAAGATTATATTAACAATGACTACTATATTTAATAATGGAACACTGGTGTTATTATCTAAGGATGTAACATATTTAATTTTTCTATCGTTAATCCATTCGTTAGTCTATCTATAGAGTTTATAACAAAATATTTATTTACTAGTGGTTAGTATGAAATCCTTTTATAATTTCACGCATGACCCAAAATTAAAAGAATATCATTTTCATAAACTAAAAGCAATTTGTTCTAAGGCTTTAGTAAGGCTACAAGTTTCTGATACATAAGTTAAAACTGGTAGGACTATCTCATTAAATACTATTGGTTTTACAGACAGTGGCATTTTACATTTCACAATCATTCTGTTTTCCAAAAGCTCTCCAGTAAAATAAATAAAATAATATTCATTATTAAAATTATTACTCATTTTGTTTTCCAAAAGTTCTTCTTTAATAAAATTATTTACATTATTAAAATTATTATTAAAGAAGGTAAGCAAAGAGTGTCTTATTTTTTTTTTATACTCTACATTTATACTCCTCTTTAAGTCTGTCAAACATAAGTCTGTACCGACTTTACTTTTTCTCACAATGGAACTATCCAATGCATATCTAAGCATACAATTAGTAGTAAAATGAAAATGAAAAAAGTTACTCAGCAATGATATAAATAATTTGAATTTCAAGTATGCAAATTACTATGCAAAATTGCGCTCTGCATTACGCGTAGTCTTTTAAAGCTTTCTTTCCAGTTCCAGAATTTAATTCCAGGAAATCCCAGAATTCCATGAAAAAAGAATTTCTTGCTAAATTTTTATCTACTGAATATTAATGAACCCTTTTCAGGATGAGCCACCTTGGAGAATTAGCTTGCCTTATTCTATAAAATTTCTTTCATTATTATTATCATTATTATTATCATTATTATTATTATTATTATTATCATTATTATTATTATTATTAGCTTGCCTTATTCTATAAAATTTCTTTCATTATTATTATTATTATTATCATTATTATTATTATTATTCTTATTATTATTATCAGCTTGCCTTATTCTATAAAATTTCTTTCATTATTATTATTATTATTATTATTATTATTATTATTATTATTATTATTATTATTATTATTATTATCAGCTTGCCTTATTCTATAAAATTTCTTTCATTATTTTTATTATTATTATTATTATTATTATTATTATTATTATTATTATTATTATTATTATTATTACTATCAGCTTGCCTTATTCTATAAAATTTCTTTCATTATTATTATTATTATTATTATTATTATTATTATTATTATTATTATTATTATTATTATTATTATTATTATTACCTCCGCCAACGAAATTGGAAGGAGGTTATTTTTTACCCCTTGTCTGTGTATTTGTTTATGAACAGCTTCCTGGCCACAGTTTTAATCGTAGAGTAATGAAACTTGCAGGGATTAACTATTATGAAAAATGCTGGAAATGATTAAGTTTTGGAAAGGCAAGGTCAAATGTCAAGGTCAGGGTCAAGCAAAATGTCCAATTCACGTAATTAGCCATAGGTTTGGATATAATTGCCACAGATTATTCAAAATTGGTTCATATTTACGTATATGAAAATCCATGTCAATTAATACATGTTAAGTCAAAAGTCAAGGTCAAGGTCGAGCAAAATGGTCGAGAAATAAACTGCTGCGGCATAGGTGTGACCTTCTAGTTGTTATTATTATTATTATTATTATTACTATTATTACTTGCTAAGCTACCACCCTAGTTGGAAAAGCGGGATGCTATAAGCCCAGGGGCTCCAACAGGAAAAAAAAAGTCCAGTGAGGAAAGGAAACAAGGAAAAATAAAATATTCTAAGAACAGTAGCATTAAAATAAATATCTCCTATATAAACTTTAAAAACTTTAACAAAACAGGAGGAAGCGAAATAAGATAGAATAGTGTGCCAGAGTGTAACCTCAAGCAAGAGAACTCGAACCAAACGCAGTGCAAGATCATGGTACAGAGGCCATGGCATTAACCAAGACTAGAGAACAATGGTTCGATTTTGGAGTGTTCTTCTCCTAGAAGACCTGCTTACCAAGAGGAAAGTGGCCACTGAACAATTACATTACAATAGTTAACCCCTTGGGTGAAGAAGAATTGTTTGGTAATCTCAGTGTTGTCAGGTGTATGAGGACAGAGGAGAATATGAAAAGAATAGCCCAGACTATTCGGTGTGTGTAAGCAAAGGGAAAATGAAAATTAACCAGAGAGAAGGATCCAATGTAGTAATGTCTGGCCAGTCGAAGGACCCCATAGCTCTCTAGTGGTAGTATCTCAACGGGTGGCTGGTGCCCTTGCCAACCTAATGCCTAACGTTTAGTTTCTTCTTCGTCTTTCCTTTCTTGAAAATGTCGTTTACAGTGCGAGTGCTCATTAGCCCCATTTCTCCCTAAACTTCAGGAAATATTCCCTAAAGTTCCCCAAGGGAAAATTCCTCTCGCCCGAAACTGCTCCTAATCATCTCGACTCACTCGCAGATAGGGAGAAATGCTAGGGGTAAAAAAAGCCGTCTTTCTCTGGCATATCAATTTCGCTTCTCGGGGGGCGAGGAGGGGGGGGGGGGGGGGAATCACGTGCAATTGTTCCCCGAGTTTGGTAGGGCCAAAGACAGGAATTACTTGCGATAAGAAGGACCAAAATGACGCTTGTTTGAAGCTATCCTGTTAAAAAACAGCAATTTTAATCAGAAATTCTCCGTAAAAATATACTGTTCTCAGCCGTATTTCAGTAAAATACAGGCGATCGTAATTTCACTCTACTTTTTTATTATCTTTAACGAGTTGGTGACCGCAATATCACCCCTTTACGTCAATATATCCGTTTTTAAAACGGTAAATGCCTGGTAACATTTATTCCAGGATTTTTACGTTTTTTTACGGCAAATTTTTACCAGTAAAGGCAACATTTATGCCAGTATTTTTCCGTTTTTTTACGGCAAATTTTTAACAGTAGAATGGCATTGCTTGCACGAAATATTTAAAAAATAGAAAATAATGATGAAAAAGGGTTGAATTAAAATTCTCAATTTCCAGAGAAGAGAAAAGGACTAAGAACACTGGAATAAATTACCTGGAGATGAATTCCTTCCTCTATTCTGGAATTTCTCGTGTGTCATCTCCTTAATGGGTCTTTCGGAAATTTGCACCCCTCCCCCCCTCCCTTTTTTTTTGAGTGCTTTTGTCATTCCAGATTTTATACTGGAGAGATAAATGTCTGAGGCAAATGTCGCATTAAGCTTGTGGATCTCTTGGGAATTAATTCTTCTTTTTTTCTTTTTCCTCTTTCAATTGCTTATTACCTCTGCCAACAAAGTTAGGAAGAGGTTATGTTTTCACCCCTGTTTGTGTGATTGTGTATGTGTGTGCGCTTTTTTGTAATGAAACTTGTAGGGATTAACTGTTATGTATAAAGCTGGAAATGATCTCTTAGGGAATATTTTTTTGCTCTTTCAATTACTTATCACCTCCGCCAACGAATTTGGAAGGAGGTTATGTTTTCACCCATGTTCGTGTGTGTGTGTGTGTGTGTTTGTTTGTGAACAGCTTCCTGGCCCTAATTTTAATCGTAGGGTAATGAAACTTCCAGGGATTAACTGTTATGTAGAAGGCTGGAAATCCTTAAATTTTGGAAGGTCAAGGTCAAAAGTCAAGCAAAAGTTAGATCTCTTAGGGAATAATTCTAATTTTATTCTTTTATTTTTGCGCTTTCAATTGCTTATTACCTCCGCCAACGAAGTTGGAATGAGGTTATGTTTTCACCCCTGTTTGTGTGTTTGTTTGATTTGTTTGTGTGTGAACAGCTTCCTGGATACAATTTTAATCGTTGGGTAATGAAACTTGCAGAGATTAACTGTTATGTAAAAAGCAGGAAATGATTAAATTTTGGAAGTTCAAGGTCAATGGTCAAGCAAGATGTCCAATTCACGTAATCAGCCACAAGTTTGGATATCGTTGTCAAAGAGACTTCAAACTTGGTTCATATTTGAGTGTATGAAAATCCACGCCAATTAATACATGTTGAGCTCAAAGGTCAAGGTCAATAAAAAATCCAAGCCCATTAATACGTGTTAAGGTCAAAGGTCAAGGTCAAGGTCGAGCAAAAGGTCGTGAAATAAGCTGTCACAGCATATCCATGTAATAATTTAACCATTATTTTTGACGGGTCGCGTACACTATTAAGATTATAATAAACAAACGACGATACCACTCATAACAGCAAGGCAGCCGAAAGAAAAAAAAAAGAAAAAGAAAAAAGTGAGGTAGAAATGAGCCTTCTCTCACACAACCACAATATTGCCTATTGACGTCGAGTTATCAAGCTTCCAGAAGCCTACCTCTCTGGACCCCCCACCCCTCCCAGGCTTCCTGAGTCTGGACCCTTCCTCCCCCCACCCACCCCCCATGACGCGGACATTGACACCGTTGATATTAGTATTGATTTCAGGTCCTGCGGTTGATTAGTGTTTAAATGGAGAAAGGACTAGGGATCGAGTCCCGCTCATACTCGTTAGTTCCTCTGGTCGATACAACCTCACCATCCTTTTGAGCTAACAATGGGTGGTTTGGGGGAGCCTATAGGTCTATCTGCTGAGTCATCAGCAGCCATTGCCTGGCTCTCCTTAGCCAAAACTTGGGTGGAGAGGGGACTTGGGCGCTGATCATATGTATAGTTTCTTTGGTCGCTGCAACCTCAACATCCTTGTGAGCTAACGATGGGGGGTTTGGGGGAGCCTATGGGTCTATCTGCTGAGATATCAGCAGCCATTGCCTGGGCCTCCTTGGTGCTAGTTTGGGCGCTAGTCATATGTATATATGGTCAGTCTCTAGGGCATTGTCCTGCTTGCTAAGGCAATGTCACTATCACTTGCCTCTGCCATTCATGAGAGGCCTTTTAAAACCTTAAGGATTGTGGTGGCCAATGCGGTAACGTCCCTGACTGGTGAACGCCAGATTGGGGTTCGAGTCCCGCTCAAAACTCTTTAGTTCCTCTGGTCGCTACAACCTCACCATCCTTGTGAGCTAACGATTTGGGGGGGGGGGGGTTAGGGGGAGCCTATAGGTCTATCTACTGAGTCATCAGCAGCCATTGCCTGGCCCTCCTTAGCCAAAACTTGGGTGGAGAGGAGGCTTGGGCGCTGATCATAAGTATAGTTTCTTTGGTTGCTGCAACCTCACCATCCTTGTGAGCAAAAGATGGAGGGTTTGTGGGAGGATATAGGTCTATCTGCTGAGTCATCAGCAGCCATTGCCTGGCGCTCCTTAGTTAAAACTTGGGTGGAGAGGGGGTTTGGGTGCTGATTATATGTATATATGGTCAGTCTCTAGGGCAATGTCACTGACCCTTACCTCTGCCATTCATGGGTGGCCTTTAAAAGCCTTTAAGTACTGGCGGAGAAATATACGGTGATGCTGCGTAGGTAAAATAGTGTCTAGAAAACTTAGTTATTTTGTATTTAATGATAAATCTTGTTAAAACAACAATATAAACAACAGCGCACAACAAGGACGATAATAAAAGTAACAATGATGGCTAATAGTATTACTGCCATTAATATTCAATTGAAACAGAGAAAGGAAAACAGTTTGGATAGAAATAAATGAAGACCTCATTCGAGGACATTGGATATATACCTTACACACACGTGCATACACCAACGTGTGTATATATATATATATATATATATATATATATATATATATATATATGTATATATATATACATATATATATATATATATATATATATATATATATATATATCTATATATATATACATATATATATAAATATATATATATACACACACACACACACACACACATATATATATATATATATATATATATATATATATATATATATATATATATAATCATCATCACCCGTTCGTAGTCCACTGCAGAACAAGGGCCTTAGACATTTCCTCCCAACTGCGTCTGTTTATAGTCTTTCTATGTCAGTCCACGCCCGCAAACTTTCTCAGTTCGTCAATCCATACACACACATACAAAAAACACACATATAAACACACATATATATACTGTATATATATACATATATATATATATATATATATATATATATATATATATATATATATATATATATGTGTGTGTGTGTATATATATGTAAATATCACCCACGAATGGCATTTAATACCGAATTCTATCTTGGGAATATATATCCACTTGGAATTCATTTTATAGTAACAGCTTCTGGCCGGGTGTAGATTCGAACCCCGGTATTAAATGCCATTCGTGGGTGATATCTACATTGATTGAAATCACGTGTGCTTGTGATATATGTTCACACACACACACACACACACACATATATATATATATATATATATCTATACTGTATATATATATATATATATATAACAGAAATATATGCATATGCACAGAAGTGTACATTTAGTATGCATATAATTAATTTTACCAGTAAAGTATTTAATAAAATTTCACATTCCCATACCATAAAAAATGTCTCCTATTTTCGTCTCCCGCTTCTTTCCACGCAACGCTAAGAGAAAAGATTTGTTATTCACACAAGTTTGGATGTAGAGATCCTACTGGAATCGACCTTATTCTACTTTCAGATTTGTTTTATATTGGATCAAGAGGGGCCGAGAGTCTTGTTCCAAACTCTTCACTTGGAAAGATTTCTTCTGTTTGGAGAAAGTTTTGGAAGCCGTGTGATCCATAAACATATTTACCTCCGGCAACGAAGTTGGGAGGAGGTTAAGTTTTCCACTGTTTGTTTGTTTGATTGAGAATAACTTTCTGGTCACAGTTTTACTCACAGAGTAGTTAAACTTTCAAGGATTAATTGTTTAAGCTTGAAAACGTGATAGTGATTAAATCTTGGAAGTCCTAGGTCAACAGATCAAGGTCGAGCAAAAGGTAGTTTGATGTGTGAACACCTTCCTGGCCACAATTTTACTCATGGAGTATTGAAACTTTCATGGATTAATTGTTATACTGAGACGTGCAAGTCTTATAATTTTGAAAGTCCCTAGGTCAAAGGTCAAGGTCGAGCAAAAGGTCGTTTGTATGTGAACAATTTCCTGTCCACAATTTTTACTCAGAGAGTAGTGAAACTTTCAGGGATTAATTGTTATACTGAGACGTGCAAGTCTTATAATTTTGAAAGTCCTATGTCAAAGGTCAAGGTAGAGCAAAAGGTCGTTTGTATGTGAACAATTTCCTGTCCACAATTTTACTGATAGAGTAGTTAAACTTTCAGGGATTAATTGTTATACTGAGAGACGTGCAAGTCTTATAATTTTGAAAGTCCTATGTCAAAGGTCAAGGTAGAGCAAAAGGTCGTTTGTATGTGAACAATTTCCTGTCCACAATTTTACTGATAGAGTAGTTAAACTTTCAGGGATTAATTATTATGTTGAGATGTGGAAGTGACTCAATTTTGAAAGTCCTAAGTCAAAGGTCAAGGTCGAGCAAAGGGTCGTTTGTGTGTGAACAACTTCCCGACCATAATTTTACTCATAGAGTAGGGAAACTTTCGGAGAATTTACGACTAAAACTACGTTTTTTTTTTTTTTTCTAAGTGTTAAAGTAGGAGCTTATTGTAAAGTCTCAGGGTCACATTACATTAATTCTATACTTATACCGTACAAACCATTATACTAAAAAATTTAGAGAACAAGTGTCAATATATCGTAACAGAATTTACGTCAAATTAGCTGTTTATATTTTTTAAAGTTACTCATTATGGAAAATTTTTGTTGAAGACCAGCTTCACATGAAACGTAGATATTTGTTTTTTTATACTTATTAGATGCTTTCTTTTATTTTATAAGTTGAGGGTTATTAAAGATTATAATGAATGTTTAGTTTGGGATTTTTTTTTTTTTGAAGAATTGTTTACTATTCCACAATGATGTTTACTTTGGTTTTGAGATAGAAAAAATAGTATGAATTAATGAATTCTAAAAAAATACGTTTTATTTAAAAAGTGATATGTAATTTAATAGGCAAGAGGAGAGAGAGAGAGAGAGAGAGAGAGAAGAGAGAGAGAGAGAGAGAGAGAGGAGAGAGAGAGAGAGAGAGAGATGAACACAAGGTTGGGCCAGAAGAAAAAATTATTAATGAATTCTAAAAAAATGTCCTAGTTTTATTAAAGAATATGCAATTCAAAAAGCATGTGAGAGAGAGAGAGAGAGAGAGAGAGAGAGAGAGAGAGCCCACCCCGAAAATAAAAGGATTAATGAATTCTAAAAAAATGTCCTATTTTTATTCACAATTATGCAGTTCAAAAAGCAAGAGAGAGAGAGAGAGAGAGACGAGAGAGAGAGAGAGAGAGAGAGAGAGATGATCACAAGACGGAGCCAAAAAAAAACTGATTCTAAAAAATGTCCTAGTTTTATTAACAATTATGCAGTTCAAAAAGCATGAGAGAGAGAGAGAGAGAGAGAGAGAGAGAGAGAGAGAGAGATGAACTCAAGCCGGGGGCCAAAAAACTGGAAGGAAATTTTTGTCACCCAATGTGATTATCATATCTGACGAGCAACGATTTTTTTTTTTTTTACTTTTTACTTAAAAAAAAAGTAATGATTTTTTTTTTTTTTTTTTTAATTTACTAAATATCCTGAAGGGTCTTGGAACTGTAAAAAGGAGAGGGAAATTGAAAGAAAAACGGCGCGGACTTTACTATAAAATTATCAAATTAGCCCTCGTACATATTTTGTAGAATGTATAGAGCATCTTCATAATAATACACTCGATGTGAACACACACACACATACAAACATATAAATATATATATATATATATATATATATTTAAATATATAGACCCCACTCTCTCTCTCTCTCTCTCTCTCTCTCTATATATATATATATATATATATAGTTTTTCTTTTTTTCTACTCCAAAAATATCTTTGTAAAATAAGTACATTTTACAAATTGCGTCCTCCGTTTTTCAAGCTCACCAAACTACAAAATTATCTATAAGTTTCCCCCCCCCAAAAAAAATATTCTAGTTTTAGAAGGCCTATTGTTTTCATAATAATGTACGCCCGCACCGTGGAAAATTATCGTTTTTTTTCGTAGGGTCCTGATTATCCATGATCAGTTATTATCCATGATCATCCGATGATTATCCATGATCAGTTATTAATGATGATAATGATGATAGATATCATTGTACAGGAAAGTATAATGAGGCGCATTTTGTGATGGTATTTTCCTTCTCCTCGGGATATTTTAAGTGATATATTTCTAATATACTTCGAATTCCTCCATAAGGAGAGTTATAAAATCTCTCTCTCTCTCTCTCTCTTCTCTCTCTCTCTCTCTCTCTCTCTCGTAGTAGAAATTTGGATATTGGAATCAATCAGGTATCGCCAAATACACTCGCCAAATAGCTAGACGTTTATTTGTGCAATTTCTTGCATGTAATGTAAAACACACACATATATATAAAGAGAGAGAGAGAGAGAGAGAGAGAAGGAGAGAGAGAGATGAGAGGAGAGAGAGAGAGGTTTTTTTGTTTTACGAAATTTTATCTATTTCACCTGGAAAATCCAGGTGAGAGAGAGAGAGAGAGAGAGAGAGAGAGAGTGAGAGACGCACACGATTATTTTAGTTTGTAAAAATTTCATTGTCATTCAATTTCACCTGAAAAATCCCGGTTAAAGAGAGAGAGAGAGAGAGAGAGAGAGAGAGAGAGAGAGGAGATTTTATGCTTTACGAAATTTTATCAATTTCACCTGGAAAATCCAGGTGAGACGAGAGAGAGAGAGGAGAAGAGAGAGAGAGAGAGAGAGACGCACACGAGTATTTTAGTTTGTAACAATTTCATTGTCATTCCATTTCACCTGAAAAAATCCTGTTGAGAGAGAGAGAAGAGAGAGAGAGAGGAGAGAGAGAGAGAGAGAGAGAGAACTAACCCGCGTGGACCCAAATTCATATCATGTCAAACTTTCATAAAAGTCGATGTTTCAAAACTCGTTAGATCTGCGAAGCCGTCGGACTCAGGGGAACCAAAAGTTATCTTCCCGACAGTGTGCAAACTTGGCTTGTGAATGAAAGGGGCTCATTTGGAGCTCGCCAAATATCAAATACTTAATCCAACAGAATTCATTAGATTATTATTTAACCTGAATATGTTTTCAATGTAGAATTACTGAGAGAAATCTAGTTTTTCTATATAATTACATGAAAATATTTTTACACATTTGGCAGCTCGCCAAATATCAAATACTTAATCCAACAGAATTCATTAGATATTATTATTAACCTGAATATGTTTTCAATGTAGAATTACTGAGAGAAATCTAGTTTTTTCTATATATTTACATGAAAATATTTTTACACATTTGGAGCCCACGAAATATCAAATACTTAAATCCAACAGAATTCATTAGATTATTATTTAACCTGAATATGTTTTCAATATAGAATTACGGAGAGAAATCTAGTTTTTCTATATATTTACATGAAAATGTTTTTGCTTTACGTAAGGTTAGCTTTTGGAAATGCTACAAAATTTTTTATTTTAAAATCGCAAATATTTACATGATTTTTTTTCTATACGCAAGGTATATAGTTACATGCAAATATTTTTCCTATACACAAGGTTAACGTTATGAAATTCTACAAATTTTTTATTTTGAAATCGCAAATATTTACAGGATTATTTTTTTTCTATATGTAAGGTTATCTTTTAGAAATTCTAATTAATTTTATTTTGAAATCACAAATATTTACATAAAAATGTTTTTCCTATGCACAAGGTTACTTTTGGAAATTCTACAATATATTTTGATTTTGAAATTGCATATATTTATATGGAAAAGTTTTTTTCTTTAAGTAAGGTTAACTTTTGGAAATTTTAACTTATTTCGATTTTGTAATAAAAAATATTTACATAAAAATGTTTTTCCTATACACAAGGGTTAACTTTTAAAATTTGCAATTTATCTTTATATTGAAATCACTAATATTTACATGAAATTTTATACTCTACACAAGTTTATCTTTTGAAAATTCTACAATATATTTTGATATAGAAATCACAATACAACATTTACGACAGACAAGATTCCAATGAAGAGTTAAAGGAGAATGTATGATTTTCAAAACAGAGAGAGAGAGAGAGAGAGAGAGAGAGAGAGAGAAGAATTTAGGATTCGAAGATGTGTTAACAGACAAAAATATGATTTGGTTATAAACCTAATAAAGATGAGAGAGAGAGAGAGAGAGAGAGAGAGAGAGAGAGAAGAATTTAGGTTTCGAAGATGTGTTAACAGACAAAAACTATGCTTTGGTTATAAACCTAATAAAGATGAGAGAGAGAGAGAGAGAGAGAGAGAGAGAGAGAGAGAGAGATAAATGAATAGAAAGTTCAGCTTAATAATCTTAAATTCCCTTTTCTGAGGATCATGGATCAGAAAGAGACACACTTCGATGCTCTTTTGTTTCATCATAGACGGGGTAAAGGGAAGATTCAATCCCCTTTAATACCATCAAACTCTTAATCAGCGGCTCATCAGGTGCATAGATAGAGCCCCCTGATACCGAGAAGGAGAGGGGGTTGGGGGGTTGGGGCTGGGGGGTGAGGACCCCCCTAAACCAACCCTGGATGTGATTACCTAGAATCTTCGGGCTCCAGGGAAGCACCTTCTGTCTCTGGGTGTGTTGTGGATCCAAAGTGGGGCTGGGCCAGGAGAGGGGAGGTAGACTGAGGAGGGGGGGTAGTGTGAGGGGGGGGGGGACTGGGGAGTTGTCTGGGGTTCAACTGGGGAGCTGGGGTAAAGAGACGATTGGTTATGAGAATGACTTTGTCTGGCGACTTATAATCAAGGGACAGATTTAATGAATCCATTCTGTTTATTTTCTTTCTTTTTTAATATATATATATATATATAATATACATATATATATATATATATATATACATGTATAATATATATATATATATATATTTATATATATATATATATATATATAAATATAATATATATTACAAAATTTGTTATTTCGCTAAAATTTCAATCATTTAAATTCATTTGTATTTCAATCTATTTTCTATAATGATGAAAACTTTGTTCACAAATTTGAGTTTTTTTTTTTTCATATTTGTTTTCAGGGCTTTTCAATGATCAAACTTTTGTTCTATACTTATCATAGTATTTTTGTTCTTTACTTATTATATTATTTTTGTTTTCTACTTATCTCATTCTATTTTTGTCCTTTGCTAATCTCATATTTCATTCTATTTCTGTTTTTTATTTATCTCATTTTATTTTCCTTTCTTTACTTATTGCCTTCTATTTCTGTTTATACAAATCTCATTCTATTTCCGTTCTTTACTTATCTCATTGTATTTCCGTTCTTTACTTATCTCACTCTATTTCCGTTCTTTACTTACTTCATTCTATTTCCGTTCTTTACTTATCTTATACTATTTCCGTTCGTTACTTATCTCATTCTATTTCCGTTCTTTACTTATCTCATTCTATTTCCGTTCTTTACTTATCTCATACTATTCCCGTTCGTTACTTATCTCACTCTATTTCCGTTCTTTACTTATCTCATACTATTCCCGTTCGTTACTTATCTCATTCTATTTCCGTTCTTTACTTATCTCATACTATTCCCGTTCGTTACTTATCTCACTCTATTTACGTTCGTTACTTATCTCATTCTATTTCCGTTCTTTACTTATCTCACACTATTTCCGTTCTTTACTTATCTAATTCTATTTCCGTTCTTTACTTTCACTGTAACTATTTTCTTAGTTTGTATATATTCCGCAAAATTTGTCATCGAGATTTTCCTTAAAACGAGACTCGACGTGAAAGAAGTATGTTCGTAAAACGAGACGGTTCGTAAAACGAGACGGTTCGTAAAACGAGATTCTTCGTGAAACGAGACTCGTCATAAAAAAAGAGGCTGTTCGTAAAAACAAGACTATTCGTGAAAACGAGACTGTCCATAAAATGAGACTGTTCGTAAACGAGACTGTCCGTGAAACGAGACACGAGACTTCGTGAAACGACACTGTTCGTAAAACGAGACTTTGTAAAAAACGACACTGTCCGTAAAACGAGACTGTTCGTAAAACGAGACTTTCGTAAAACGAGACGATTCGTAAAATGAGACTGTTCGTAAAACGAAACCGTCTGTGGAACGAGACTTTCGTAAAACGAGACTTTTCGTAAAACAAGACTTGTCGGTGAGAGACTGTCCGTAAAACGAGACTGTTCGTGAAACGAGACTGTTTCGTGAAAAGAGATCTGTTCGTAAAACGAGACTATTCGTAAAACGAGACTCATGTACGATTTCCATAAAACTGATGAAATGTGAAGACTTCCCTTCATCGCTAATTGAATAGAATTCCATTCTCTGTATCTCCGTTTCATGAAGAGCACTTTATTGTCTATGAAATTCATTTGTTTGTCATTGTATTTGATAAGAATTATAACGAATGGACACGTTTATTACTTTGGGGTTGAGAGAGAGAGAGAGAGAGAGAGAGAGAGAGAGAGAGAGAGATAAGTTTTTTATGCTGTACAGAACTTCAAGGTAATTCAAATTCACCTGGAAAAATCTTGGTTAGAGAGAGAGGAGAGAGAGAGAGGAGAGAGAGAGAGAGAGAGAGATAAGTTTTTTTATGCTGTACAGAACTTCAAGGTAATTCAAATTCACCTGGAAAATCTTGGTTAGAGAGAGAGAGAGAGAGAGAGAGAGAGAGAGAGAGAGAGATAAAGTTTTTTATGCTGTACAGAACTTCAAGGTAATTCAAATTCACCTGGAAAATCTTGGTTAGAGAGAGAGAGAGAGAGAGAGAGAGAGAGAGAGATAAGTTTTTTATGCTGTACAGAACTTCAAGGTAATTCAAATTCACCTGGAAAATCTTGGTTAGAGAGAGAGAGAGAGAGAGAGAGAGAGAGAGAGAGATAAGTTTTTTATGCTGTACAGAACTTCAAGGTAATTCAAATTCACCTGGAAAATCTTGGTTAGAGAGAGAGAGAGAGAGAGAGAGAGAGAGAGAGAGAGATAAGTTTTTTATGCTGTACAGAACATTCAAGGTAATTCAAATTCACCTGGAAAATCTTGGTTAGAGAGAGAGAGAGAGAGAGAGAGAGAGAGAGAGGGAGAGAGAGAGAGAGAGAAAGTGTTTTTATGCCGTACAAAACGTAAAGGTAATTCCAATTCACCTGGGAAAACCTGGTTAGAGAGAGGAGAGAGAGAGAGAGAGAGAGAGAGAGAGAGAGAGTGTGTTTTAGGCTGTACAAATATTAAGGGTAATTCCATTTCACCTGGAAAATCCTAGTGTGTGTGAGAGAGAGAGAGAGAGAGAGAGAGATAGAGAGAGAGAGAGAGAGAGAGAGAGAGTGTGTGTTTTAGGCTGTAAATTATTAAGAGTAATTCCATTTCATCTAGAAAATCTTAGTGAGAGAGGGAGAGAGAGAGAGAGAGAGAGAGAGAGAGAGAGAGAGTCTATTTTAGGCTGTACAAATATTAAGGGTAATTCCATTTCACCTGGAAAATCCTAGAGAGAGAGAGAGAGAGAGAGAGAGAGAGAGAGAGAATTCTTTAATCCATTTATTTACTTTTTACACTAGTGATTTGTTGACAGCTTCTCAATATATTTAGATATCAATCGTATAACTTGGGTGAATATAAACAATGACATTGTTATCCTTTTGAAAAGTCTCTCTAATAATCATCGTTCTCAGATTGAAATGTGTTTCATGAAATAACGTTTCTTTAAAGATGAAAGTGTTTTTGCAATTCTTAGTAAAATTGTTAGGAAATGAAAACCGGTGAAATTTGTTATTTTCGAAATTTCTTTAATAAAGGTTCATTTTAAAGTTTTACTAAATGTGAAAGTAAAAGTAGGAATGATAAAAGACTTGAAATAACGTTTCCTAAAACATGAAAGTGTTTTTTGCAATTTTAATCAAATGTCAGGAAATGAAAACGAATAAAATTTTTTTTTTAAAGACTTAATTGGATCCTTTTCTCTGGTTACGGTTCATTTTCCCTTTGCCTAAACACACATCGAATAGTCCTGGCCTATTCTTTACATATTTTCCTCTGTCCTCATACACCTGACAACACTAAGATTACCAAACATTTCTTCTTCACCCAAGGGGTTAACTATTGCACTGTAATTGTTCAATGGCCACTTTTCTCTTCGTAACGGTAGAAGAGACTCTTTGGCTATGGTAAGCAGCTCTTCTAGGAGAAGGACACTCCAAAATCAAGCCATAGCCTCTGTATCATGGCCTTCCACTGTCTCGGGTTGGAGTTCTCTTGCTTGAGGGTACACTCGGGAACACTATTCTACCTTATTTCTCTTCCTCTTGTTTTGTTAAAGATTTTTATAGTTTATATTGGAGGTATTTATTCTAACGTTATTGTTCTTGAAATATTTTATTTGTGC
>NC_090732.1:2444535-2454796 GCF_036898095.1 Palaemon carinicauda | reverse complement strand
TGATAGTGATTAAATCTTGGAAGTCCTAGGTCAAAGATCAAGGTCGAGCAAAAGGTAGTTTGTGTGTGAACACCTTCCTGGCCACAATTTTACTCATGGAGTATTGAAACTTTCATGGATTAATTGTTATACTGAGACGTGCAAGTCTTATAATTTTGAAAGTCCTAGGTCAAAGGTCAAGGTCGAGCAAAAGGTCGTTTGTATGTGAACAATTTCCTGTCCACAATTTTACTGATAGAGTAGTTAAACTTTCAGGGACTAATTGTTATACTGAGACGTGCAAGTCTTATAATTTTGAAAGTCCTAGGTCAAAGGTCAAGGTCGAGCAAAAGGTCGTTTGTATGTGAACAATTTCCTGTCCACAATTTTACTCAGAGAGTAGTGAAACTTTCAGGGATTAATTGTTATACTGAGACGTGCAAGTCTTATAATTTTGAAAGTCCTATGTCAAAGGTCAAGGTAGAGCAAAAGGTCGTTTGTAAGTGAACAATTTCCTGTCCACAATTTTACTGATAGAGTAGTTAAACTTTCAGGGACTAATTGTTATACTGAGACGTGCAAGTCTTATAATTTTGAAAGTCCTATGTCAAAGGTCAAGGTAGAGCAAAAGGTCGTTTGTATGTGAACAATTTCCTGTCCACAATTTTACTGATAGAGTAGTTAAACTTTCAGGGATTAATTATTATGTTGAGATGTGGAAGTGACTCAATTTTGAAAGTCCTAAGTCAAAGGTCAAGGTCGAGCAAAGGGTCGTTTGTGTGTGAACAACTTCCCGACCATAATTTTACTCATAGAGTAGGGAAACTTTCGGAGAATTTACGACTAAAACTACGTTTTTTTTTTTTTTTCTAAGTGTTAAAGTAGGAGCTTATTGTAAAGTCTCAGGGTCACATTACATTAATTCTATACTTATACCGTACAAACCATTAAACTAAAAAATTTAGAGAACAAGTGTCAATATATCGTAACAGAATTTACGTCAAATTAGCTGTTTATATTTTTTAAAGTTACTCATTATGGAAAATTTTTGTTGAAGACCAACTTCACATGAACGTAGATATTTGTTTTTTATACTTATTAGATGCTTTCTTTTATTTTATAAGTTGAGGGTTATTAAAGATTATAATGAATGTTTAGTTTGGGATTTTTTTTTTTTTGAAGAATTGTTTACTATTCCACAATGATGTTTACTTTGGTTTTGAGATTAGAAAAATAGTATGAATTAATGAATTCTAAAAAAATACGTTTTATTTAAAAAGTGATATGTAATTTAATAGGCAAGAGAGAGAGAGAGAGAGAGAGAGAGAGAGAGAGAGAGAGAGATGAACACAAGGTTGGGCCAGAAGAAAAAATTATTAATGAATTCTAAAAAAATGTCCTAGTTTTATTAAAGAATATGCAATTCAAAAAGCATGTGAGAGAGAGAGAGAGAGAGAGAGAGAGAGAGAGAGAGAGAGAGAGAGCCCACCCCGAAAATAAAGGATTAATGAATTCTAAAAAATGTCCTATTTTTATTCACAATTATGCAGTTCAAAAAGCAAGAGAGAGAGAGAGAGAGAGAGAGAGAGAGAGAGAGATGATCACAAGACGGAGCCAAAAAAAACTGATTCTAAAAAATGTCCTAGTTTTATTAACAATTATGCAGTTCAAAAAGCATGAGAGATAGAGAGAGAGAGAGAGAGAGAGGAGAGAGAGGAGAGAGAGAGAGATGAACTCAAGCCGGGGGCCAAAAAAACTGGAAGGAAATTTTTGTCACCCAATGTGATTATCATATCTGACGAGCAACGATTTTTTTTTTTTACTTTTTACTTAAAAAAAAAGTAATGTTTTTTTGTTTTTGTTTTTTAATTTACTAAATATCCTGAAGGGTCTTGGAACTGTAAAAAGGAGAGGGAAATTGAAAGAAAAAACGGCGCGGACTTTACTATAAAATTATCAAATTAGCCTCGTACATATTTTGTAGAATGTATAGAGCATCTTCATAATAATACACTCGAGTGAACACACACACACATACAAACATATAAATATATATATATATATTTAAATATATAGACCCCACTCTCTCTCTCTCTCTCTCTCTCTCTCTCTCTATATATATATATATATATATAGTTTTTCTTTTTTTCTACTCCAAAAATATCTTTGTAAAATAAGTACATTTTACAAATTGCGTCCTCCGTTTTTCAAGCTCACCAAACTACAAAATTATCTATAAGTTTCCCCCCCCCCCCCAAAAAAAAATATTCTAGTTTTAGAAGGCCTATTGTTTTCCATAATAATGTACGCCCACACCGTGGAAATTATCGTTTTTTTCGTAGGGTCCTGATTATCCATGATCAGTTATTATCCATGATCATCCATGATTATCCATGATCAGTTATTAATGATGATAATGATGATGATATCATTGCACAGGAAAGTATAATGAGGCGCATTTTGTGATGGTATTTTCCTTCTCCTCGGGATATTTTAAGTGATATATTTCTAATATACTTCGAATTCCTCCATAAGGAGAGTTATAAAATCTCTCTCTCTCTCTCTCTCTCTCTCTCCTCTCCTCTCTCTCTCTCTCTCTCTCGTAGAAAATTTGGATATGGAATCAATCAGGTATCGCCAAATACACTCGCCAAATAGCTAGACGTTTATTTGTGCAATTTCTTGCATGTAATGTAAAACACACACATATATATAAAGAGAGAGAGAGAGAGAGAGAGAGAGAGAGAGAGAGAGAGAGAGAGAGAGGTTTTTTGTTTTAACGAAATTTTATCTATTTCACCTGGAAAATCCAGGTGAGAGAGAGAGAGAGAGAGAGAGAGGAGAGAGAGAGAGAGAGTGAGAGACGCACACGATTATTTTAGTTTGTAAAAATTTCATTGTCATTCAATTTCACCTGAAAAAATCCCGGTTAAAGAGAGAGAGAGAGGAGAGAGAGAGAGAGAGAGAGAGAGAGAGAGACGCACACGAGTATTTTAGTTTGTAACAATTTCATTGTCATTCCATTTCACCTGAAAAATCCTGGTGAGAGAGAGAGAGAGAGAGAGAGAGAGAGAGAGAGAGAGAGAGAGAGAACTAAACCCGCGTGGACATAAATTCATATCATGTCAAACTTTCATAAAAGTCGATGTTTCAAAACTCGTTAGATCTGCGAAGCCGTCGGACTCAGGGGAACCAAAAGTTATCCTCCCGACAGTGTGCAAACTTGGATTGTGAATGAAAGGGGCTCATTTGGAGCTCGCAAAATATCAAATACTTAATCCAACAGAATTCATTAGATTATTATTTAACCTGAATATGTTTTCAATATAGAATTACTGAGAGAAATCTAGTTTTTCTATATATTTACATGAAAATATTTTTACACATTTGGAGCTCGCGAAATATCAAATACTTAATCCAACAGAATTCATTAGATTATAATAAAACATGAATATGTTTTCAATGTAGGATTATTCAGAGAAATCTAGTTTTCTATATATTTACATGAAAATGTTTTTTGCTTTACGTAAGGTTAGCTTTTGGAAATGCTACAAATTTTTTATTTTAAAATCGCAAATATTTGCATGTTTTTTTTTTCTATACACAAGGTATATAGTTACATGCAAATATTTTTCCTATACACAAGGTTAACTTTTGGAAATTCTACAATTTATTTTGATTTTGAAATCACATATATTTATATGGAATAGTTTTTTCTTTAAGTAAGGTTACCTTTTGGAAATTTTAATTTATTTTGATTTTGTAATAACAAATATTTACATAAAAATGTTTTTCCCATACACAAGGTTAACTTTTAGAAATTCTACAATTTATTTTTATATTGAAATCACTAATATTTACATGAAATATTTTTCTCTACACAAGTTTATCTTTTGAAAATTCTACAATATATTTTGATATAGAAATCACAATACAACAGTTACGACAGACAAGATTCCAATGAAGAGTTAAAGGAGAATGTATGATTTTCAAAACAGAGAGAGAGAGAAAGAGAGAGAGAAGAATTTAGGTTTCGAAGATGTGTTAACAGACGAAAATATGCTTTGGTTATAAACCTAATAAAGATGAGAGAGAGAGAGAGAGAGAGAGAGAGAGAGAGAGAGAGAGAGAGAAGGTATCGAAGACGTGTTAATAGACGAATATAAGCTAGGGTTATAAAACCTAATACAGATGAGAGAGAGAGAGAGAGAGAGAGAGAGAGAGAGAGAGATAAATGAATAGAAGTTCAGCTTAATAATCTTAAATTCCCTTTTCTGAGGATCATGGATCAGAAAGAGACACACTTCGATGCTCCTTTGTTTCATCATAGACGGGGTAAAGGGAAGATCCAATCCCCTTTAATACCATCAAACTCTTAATCAGCGGCTCATCAGGTGCATAGATAGAAGCCCCCTGATACCGAGAAGGAGAGGGGGTTGGGGGGTTGGGGCTGGGGGGTGAGGACCCCCCTAAACCAACCCTGGATGTGATTACCTAGAATCTTCGGGCTCCAGGGAAGCACCTTCTGTCTCTGGGTGTGTTGTGGATCCAAAGTGGGGCTGGGGCAGGAGAGGGGAAGTAGACTGGGGAGGGGGGGGGGGTAGTCTGAGGGGGGGGGGGGACTGGGGAGTAGTCTGGGGTTCAACTGGGGAGTGGGGTAAAGAGACGATTGGTTATGAGAATGACTTTGTCTGGCGACTTATAATCAAGGGACAGATCTAATGAATCCATTCTGTTTACTTTCTTTCTTTTTTAATATATATATATATACATATATATATATATATTATATATATATATTTCAAAATTTGTTATTTTGCTAAAATTTCAATCATTTAAATTCAGTTGTATTTCAATCTATTTTTTTTAATGATGAAAATTTTGTTCATAAATTTTACGTTTTTAATTTGGATATTTGTTTTCAAGGCTTTTCAATGATCAGACTTTTGTTCTATACTCATCATAGTATTTTTGTTCTTTACATATTATATCATTTTTGTTTTTTATTTATCTCATTCTATTTTTGTCCTTTGCTTATCTCATATTTTATTCTATTTTTATTCTTTATTTATCTTATTCTATTTTCCTTTCTTTACTTATTGCCTTCTATTTCTGTTTATACAAATCTCATTCTATTTCCGTTCTTTACTTATCTCATACTATTCCCGTTCGTTACTTATCTCACTCTATTTCCGTTCTTTACTTATCTCATTCTATTTCCGTTCTTTACTTATCTCATTCTATTTCCGTTCTTTACTTATCTCATTCTATTTCCGTTCTTTACTTATCTCATACTATTTCCGTTCTTTACTTATCTCATTCTATTTCCGTTCTTTACTTATCTCATTCTATTTCCGTTCTTTACTTTCACTGAAACTATTTTCTTATTTTGTATATATTCCGCGAAATTGTCACCGAGATTTTCCTTAAAACTTTTACTTCCCTCTTATTTTACGAGAGATTTTCTACCATATCTCTATGAAGGCGACTTCGAATATTGCTTTTCGTAAAACGAGACTCTTCATAAAAGAGGCTGTTTGTAAAACGAGACGATTCATAATACGAGACCGTTCGTGAAACGAGGCTGTTCGTGAAACGAGACTGTTCGTGAAACGAAACTGTTCGAGAAACGAGACTGTCCGTAAAACGAGACTGTTCGTAAAACGAGACAGTTCGTGAAACGAGACTTTTCGTTAAAACGAGAATGTTCATAAAAACGGGACTGTCCGTGAAACGAGACACGAGACTGTTCGTGAAGCGACACTGTTCGTAAAACGAGACTTATCGAAAAAAAGAGTCTGTTCGTAAAACGAGACTGTTCGTGAAACGAGACTTTTCGTAAAACGAGACTTTCGTGAAACGAGTCTGTTCGTAAAACAGGACTGTTCGTGAAACGAGACTGTTCGTAAAACGGCTGTTCGTAAAACTAGACTCTCCTTGCAATGTACGATTTCCATAAAACATGAAATGTGAAGACTTCCCTTCATCGCTAATTGAATAGAATTCTATTCTCTGTATTTCCGTTTTATGAAGAGCACTTTATTGTCTATGAAATTCATTTGTTTGTCATTGTATTTGATAAGAATTATAACGAATGGACACGTTTTATTCCTTTGGGGTTGAGAGAGAGAGAGAGAGAGAGAGAGAGAGAGAGAGAGAGAGAGAGAGAAGTGTTTTATGCCGTAAAAAACTTCAGGGTAATTCCAATTCATCTGAAAATCCTGGTTAGAGAGAGAGAGAGAGAGAGAGAGAGAGAGAGAGAGAGAGAGAGAGAATTAGGCTGTAAAAATATTTCCATTTCATCTAGAAATCCTAGTGAGAGAGAGAGAGAGAGAGAGAGAGAGAGAGAGAGAGTCTATTTTAGGCTGTACAAATATTAAGGGTAATTCCATTTCACCTGGAAAATCCTAGAGAGAGAGAGAGAGAGAGAGAGAGAGAGAGAGAGAGTCTATTTTAGGCTGTACAAATATTAAGGGTAATTCCATTTCACCTGGAAAATCCTAGAGAGAGAGAGAGAGAGAGAGAGAGAGAGAGAGAGAGTCTATTTTAGGCTGTACAAATATTAAGGGTAATTCCATTTCACCTGGAAAATCCTAGAGAGAGAGAGAGAGAGAGAGAGAGAGAGAGAGAGAGAGAGAGAGAGAGAATTCTTTAATCCATTTATTTACTTTTACACTAGTGATTTGTTGACTGCTTCTCAATATATTTAGATATCAATCGTATAACTTGGGTGAATATAAACAATGACATTGTTATCCTTTTGAAAAGTCTCTCTAATAATCATCGTTCTCAGATTGAAATGATTTCATGAAATAACGTTTCGTTAAAGATGAAAGTGTTTTTTCAATTCTTAGTAAAATGTTAGGAAATGAAAACCGGTGTGAAATTTGTTATTTTCGAAATTTCTTTAATAAAGGTTCATTTTAAAGTTTTACTAAATGTGAAAGTAAAAGTAGGAATGATAAAAGACTTGAAATAACGTTTCCTAAAACATGAAAGTGTTTTTGCAATTTTTAATCAAATGTCAGGAAATGAAAACGAATAAAATTTTTTTTTAAAGACTTAATTGGATCCTTTTCTCTGGTTACGGTTCATTTTCCCTTTGCCTACAACACACATCGAATAGTCTGGCCTATTCTTTACATATTTTCCTCTGTCCTCATACACCTGACAACACTAAGATTACCAAACATTTCTTCTTCACCCAAGGGGTTAACTATTGCACTGTAATTGTTCAATGGCCACTTTTCTCTTCGTAACGGTAGAAGAGACTCTTTGGCTATGGTAAGCAGCTCTTCTAGGAGAAGGACACTCCAAAATCAAGCCATAGCCTCTGTATCATGGCCTTCCACTGTCTCGGGTTGGAGTTCTCTTGCTTGAGGGTACACTCGGGAACACTATTCTACCTTATTTCTCTTCCTCTTGTTTTGTTAAAGATTTTTATAGTTTATATTGGAGGTATTTATTCTAATGTTATTGTTCTTGAAATATTTTATTTGTCCTTGTTTCTTTTCCTCACTGGGCTATTTCCCTGTTGGAGCCCCTGGGCTTATAGAAACCTGCTTTTCCAACTAGGGTTGTAGCTTACCAATTAATAATAATAATAATAATAATAATAATAATAACAATAATAATAATAAAAAAAATAACAATAACAATAATACTAAATGTGAAAGTAGGAGTGAAAATGATAACAGACTTAATTTTTTCTTCGGAATATAGAAAGCGATTGATAAATTTGGTATTCAATTTTATCATCATATAGATTGATGGAGTGAACGAGTTGGGAGAATCTTCCTGAACTAGTGATAAGAAGCAGGAATAGCTTTCTTGATCCCAACCCTGTCTAAAAACCAATGAAGAAAAGAAACAGTAAGCCAACTAAAATTATTGCTGGCTTATTTGAAGGTTTCAAGGTCACTCATGAACGGCATAAGCAAGGAGCAGTGACATTACCCTAACAAGCAGGACACCGCCCTTGAAACGCCTATGTATATATACGACCAGCACCCAGAATAGGACCAGAGAGGGCCAGGCAATGGTTGCTGATGACTCAGTAAGTAGGCCTATAGGCTCCCCAAACCTCCCATCCTTAACTCACAAGGATGGTGAGATTGTAGACACTAGATATCTGGCATTAATTCCCGTCTTCTGGAAGTGTTCTAAACGTTACAGATGCTGTCTGAGCAAAGATCAGGTAGTAATTGGTCTTCTGTAACCGTTTTGAACGTTACAGATGCTGTCTGTGCAAAGATCTGGCAGTAATTTGAGTTGTGGTGGCCGATGTGGTAACGTCCTTGACTGGTGAACACCAGACTGGGGTTCGAGTCCCACTCGAGCTCGTTAGTTTCTTTGGTTACTGCAACCTCACCATCCTTGTGACCTAAGGGTAGGGGGTTTGGGGGAGCTTATAGGTTTATCTGCTGAGCCATCAGCAGCCATTGCCTGGCCCTTCTGGGTCCTAAATTGGATGGAAAGGGGGCTTGGGCGCTGATCATATATATATACATATAAAGTTAGTCTCTAGGGCATTGTCCTGCTTGATAGGGCAATGTCCTTGCCCCTTGCCTCTGCCATTCATGAGCGGCCTTTCAACATTATAACGAGACTAGTTCATTAAAAAATCATGAATATGAAGAGCATGATCGTGCCATACAGAGAGAGAGAGAGAGAGAGAGAGAGAGAGAGAGAGAGAGAGAGAGAGAGAGAGAGAGAGAGAGAGAGAGTAAATATATAATGCGAATTAAAATTCATGTATACATAGAGGATTTCTTGTGAACAAGCATTGTTGAGAAATGTACTACAATGCGAGCTCGCTGTAGTTGCAATGTTGCATTTTTAAACAGTGAGAGGAAACCAGAATAAATTACCTCCAGCTGAGCGTTGCATCCATGGAGTCTCTCAACGCTTGCAACATTTAAAGAACTATTTGAATCATATCTTTATCAAAACAATGCAATGATTTACATTGTTAGAGAAGATTAAAGTACATCGGTGTGCAAATATAGAATCTATGAGAGAAATTAGAAAAAAATATAAATTTAAACTTTAATCACCACCAAGCAGTCTTCAATTAAAAAAAAATGTGGAAACAAAAAAAATATAAGAAGTTAAAGTTATTGTTATTATGTCATTGATCAATCATCAATGATTATGGTCTACAGAGGGAAAATTCGTAGGAATGTAGTAAAATATTGTCTATATGATATTGATTCAACTTGGAAAATACAAGGTAGCTTTCTCTCTGTCTCTTTCTCTATTTTCATACGCACACACACATACACACACACAAACACACACACACACATATATATATACATATATATATATATATATATATATATATATATATATATATATATATAAATCATATGTTGAACAGGCTGACATAAGTCTTTTTATAGTTTATATATAAAATATCTGTTTTGATGTTGGTACTGTTTTTTAAATATTTTATTGTTAATTTTTTCTCATATCGCTTATTTCTTTCCTTATTTCCTTTCCTCACTGGGCTCTTTTTCACTATTGGAACCCTTGGGCTTACAGCATCTTGCTTTTCTAACAAGGGTCGTAGCTTAGCTAATAATAATAATAATAATAATAATAATAATAATAATGATATGTGTGTGTATGTTTATATATATATATATATATATATATATATATATATATATATATATATATATATATTTATATATATATATATATATATAAATATAAATATATAGTATATTCAAAGCAATAAAACATACAAAGTAGAAAAACGTCATACCCTATCGTAAATTTACTCGAAAAAGATTTACACGCTAAAGTCAAACAGATATTGTATACTTAGGCCTTCATATTTAAAATCCCACCTTTCCTCTTATCTTAACACGTAATTATGACCGTCTTGCACCAAATATTCTCATTTTAATGTCTTTAAAGAAGTGTATATTATCTGATGAAAACCAAAAGCTAAATTCACGAGGGTATTTAATAGCAAATATTCTCATTTTCATATCCTAAGAAGTGTATATTGTCTGATGAAAAGCAAAAGCTATATTCACGAGGGCGTTTAGTAGCAAATATTCTCATTTTCATATCCTTCTATGAGGTGTATATTGTCTGATGAAACCAAAAGCTAAATTCACGAGGGCGTTTAGTAGCGAATACCCTCATTTTCATATCCTAAGAAGTGTATATTGTCTGATGAAACCAAAAGCTATATTCACAAGGGCATACACGCCATGGCTATTTCTAGCCATATCACAGCGGAAAATAGCGCGAGAACCGTCATATA
>NC_090732.1:2417035-2437035 GCF_036898095.1 Palaemon carinicauda | reverse complement strand
GTTCGATTCCCGCTCAAACTCGTTAGTTCCGTTGGTTTTTGCAACATCACCATCATTGTACGCTAAGGATTGGGGGTTTAGGGGAGCCTATAGGTCTATCTGCTGAATCAGCAGCCATTGCTTGGCCCTCCTTGGTTTGGGTGCTGATCATACGTATATATGGTCAGTCTCTAGGGCATTGTCCTGCTTGCTAGTGTACCAGACGTGTGTCACACGATCTTACATAGTAACGACATTTCTCTTTGTTGTATATATTATCCTTTGTTCTTCGCTCTCCCCTCGCACTGACAGCAACTTGTAATGAACTGTCTGCCTACTTCATTGTTAACTGTTAACAGAACCGGTTGCCGGTTGGGCAAGAAATAGCATGTATTTTGTGACCTTCTTACCGGGACTTAGTGTGTATATATACTCCATGTTCTGTAAGTTACTCAGTTGCTTTCATCTCGCCTTTGAGTCACGACTCACGACCTACTCTTGGCCCGTCACACTAAGGAAATGTAGCTCTCCCTTGCCTCTGCCATTCATGAGTGGCCTTTAAACAGTGAATAATCAGCTCTGCATGCCATCAATATATAAGTAATCCCACATATTCATCCAACACACTCAGCCAAGATAGCGACAATCTATCCTGCTAGTCTCATCTCGACCAAAAACAACTTCAGGAATCTCACCCCACTCGCCAACATTTTCCATCAAGTTTTCCTTCTCATTCTCCCTCATTTACTCCTTCGTTCCCCGTTTCCCCTGGCCCAAACTCTCGTCTCCTAGGACAAAACTAAAAATGCCAATAAGTCTTCCCCGCTAAGAGTTTAGTTCCTCTTGGGGCCAATAACACTTTACTGAGCCGGTCCGCTTAGGTATTCGAGATACGCGCAAGCACCTGAGGTTTATAGGATGAGGTGGAGAGTCCTTTGAAGATGGCATTCCCTTGAATGGGGGAGGATGAGGAGGAGGAGGAGGAGGAGAAGGAGGAGAGAGAGAGAGAGAGAGAGAGAGAGAGAGAGAGAGAGAGAGAGAGAGAGAGACCAAAGAAAAAGTAAGGAACTCTGGAAGGGATAGGTTAGGTATGCAGTGATGAGAGAGAGAGAGAGAGAGAGAGAGAGAGAGACCAAAGGAAACGTAAGGAACTCTGGAAGGGATAGGTTAGGTATGTAGTGAAGAGAGAGAGAGAGAGAGAGAGAGAGAGAGAGAGAGAGAGAGAGAGAGAGACCAAAGGAAAAGTAAGGAACTCTGGAAGGGATAGGTTAGGTATGCAGTATAGAGAGAGAGAGAGAGAGAGAGAGAGAGAGAGAGAGAGAGAGAGAGAGAGAGACCAAAGGAAAAGTAAGGAACTCTGGAAGGGATAGGTTAGGTATGCAGTGAAGAGAGAGAGAGAGAGAGAGAGAGAGAGAGAGAGAGAGAGAGAGAGAGAGAGAGAGAGAGAGAGAGAGAGAGAGCAAAGAAAAAGTAAGGAACTCTGGAAGTGATAGGTTAGGTATGAGAGAGAGAGAGAGAGAAAGAGAGAGAGATATTAGTAACTTGAATACTAACAATGTTAGAAATAAAAGTAAAATCGGAAGAGAAGAAAGCTGAATAAAACTAATGAGGCATAATACACATGAAATAAACCCTTGGAGTTATGAAAAATAAGTTATTGTTATTGTTGTTTACCAGTGAAAAGATTGCAAACAACTTGTAATATACCGGCTTTACATGACTAACTCGCCTTAGTAATTGGCCACTTTATGATATAGATATATCAATGAAACAATTTCCCCCTCATTATATTGATCAGAGATCTGAATAGGCCTAATAAAACAGACGCAAAATCGACTCTCACAAGCATTTATAATCTCCCCTCTTTTATTGCTTCTGGTTATGAAGAGCCAGTTACACCAAGGTCGAGATTTTAATTCCAGATTATGCAGATATCGACCATATGGGAACACACATCTCCCCTTCTACATCCTTTCTTCGAATACCATAAAACGGTGAAACATAGGTCTAGGGCCAACAATCTCAGCCGTGAGTCACAGGGAGATGAAGGGATGATAAGTAGAGACGTTTCGAAGACGCGCACATGAATATGAATTACAAGAGACTCGCAGGCTGCTAACGAAGGATATCAAAGTTGTTTTTGATAGCTCTTTCCATACTGTGGGTTTAAAGGCCGCTCATGAATGACAGAGGCAAAGAAAAGTGACAATATCCTATCAGGCAGGGCAATGATTACCCCCTTTCATTTCTGTAGGTTTCAAGGTTTAAAGGCAGTTCGTTTAATGGCAAAGGCAAGGGACAGTGACAATGTTCTATCATGCAGGACAATGACTAGCCCTTTCCATTCGGTAGGTTTCAAGGTTTAAAGGCAGTTCGTGAATGGCCGAGGCAAGGGACAGTGACAATGTTCTATCATGCAGGACAATGACTAGCCCTTTCCATTCGGTAGGTTTCAAGGTTTAAAGGCAGTTCGTGAATGGCAGAGGCAAGGGACAGTGACAATGTTCTATCATGCAGGACAATGACTAGCCCTTTCCATTCGGTAGGTTTCAAGGTTTAAAGGCAGTTCGTGAATGGCCGAGGCAAGGGACAGTGACAATGTTCTATCATGCAGGACAATGACTAGCCCTTTCCATTCGGTAGGTTTCAAGGTTTAAAGACAGTTCGTGAATGGCAGAGGCAAGGGACAGTGACAATGTTCTATCATGCAGGACAATGACTAGCCCTTTCCATTCGGTAGGTTTCAAGGTTTAAAGGCAGTTCGTGAATGGCAGAGGCAAGGGACAGTGACAATGTTCTATCATGCAGGACAATGACTAGCCCTTTCCATTCGGTAGGTTTCAAGGTTTAAAGGCAGTTTGTGAATGGCAGAGGCAAGGGACAGTGACAATGTTCTATCATGCAGGACAATGACTAACCCTTTCCATTCGGTAGGTTTCAAGGTTTAAAGGCAGTTCGTTTAATGGCAAAGGCAAGGGACAGTGACAATGTTCTATCATGCAGGACAATGACTAGCCCTTTACATTCGGTAGGTTTCAAGGTTTAAAGGCAGTTCGTTTAATGGCAAAGGCAAGGGACAGTGACAATGTTCTATCATGCAGGACAATGACTAGCCCTTTCCATTCGGTAGGTTTCAAGGTTTAAAGGCAGTTCGTTTAATGGCAGAGGCAAGGGACAGTGACAATGTTCTATCATGCAGGACAATGACTAGCCCTTTCCATTCGGTAGGTTTCAAGGTTTAAAAGCAGTTCGTGAATGGCAGAGGCAAGGGACAGTGACAATGTTCTATCATGCAGGACAATGACTAGCCCTTTCCATTCGGTAGGTTTCAAGGTTTAAAGGCAGTTCGTTTAATGGCAAAGGCAAGGGACAGTGACAATGTTCTATCATGCAGGACAATGACTAGCCCTTTCCATTCGGTAGGTTTCAAGGTTTAAAGGCAGTTCGTGAATGGCAGAGGCAAGGGACAGTGACAATGTTCTATCATGCAGGACAATGACTAGCCCTTTCCATTCGGTAGGTTTCAAGGTTTAAAGGCAGTTCGTGAATGGCAGAGGCAAGGGACAGTGACAATGTTCTATCATGCAGGACAATGACTAACCCTTTCCATTCGGTAGGTTTCAAGGTTTAAAGGCAGTTCGTTTAATGGCAAAGGCAAGGGACAGTGACAATGTTCTATCATGCAGGACAATGACTAGCCCTTTCCATTCGGTAGGTTTCAAGGTTTAAAGGCAGTTCGTGAATGGCAGAGGCAAGGGACAGTGACAATGTTCTATCATGCAGGACAATGACTAGCCCTTTCCATTCGGTAGGTTTCAAGGTTTAAAGGCAGTTCGTGAATGGCAGAGGCAAGGGACAGTGACAATGTTCTATCATGCAGGACAATGACTAGCCCTTTCCATTCGGTAGGTTTCAAGGTTTAAAAGCAGTTCGTGAATGGCAGAGGCAAGGGACAGTGACAATGTTCTATCATGCAGGACAATGACTAGCCCTTTCCATTCGGTAGGTTTCAAGGTTTAAAGGCAGTTCGTTTAATGGCAAAGGCAAGGGACAGTGACAATGTTCTATCATGCAGGACAATGACTAGCCCTTTCCATTCGGTAGGTTTCAAGGTTTAAAGGCAGTTCGTGAATGGCAGAGGCAAGGGACAGTGACAATGTTCTATCATGCAGGACAATGACTAGCCCTTTCCATTCGGTAGGTTTCAAGGTTTAAAGGCAGTTCGTGAATGGCAGAGGCAAGGGACAGTGACAATGTTCTATCATGCAGGACAATGACTAACCCTTTCCATTCGGTAGGTTTCAAGGTTTAAAGGCAGTTCGTTTAATGGCAAAGGCAAGGGACAGTGGCAATGTTCTATCATGCAGGACAATGACTAGCCCTTTCCATTCGGTAGGTTTCAAGGTTTAAAGGCAGTTCGTGAATGGCAGAGGCAAGGGACAGTGACAATGTTCTATCATGCAGGACAATGACTAGCCCTTTCCATTCGGTAGGTTTCAAGGTTTAAAGGCAGTTCGTGAATGGCAGAGGCAAGGGACAGTGACAATGTTCTATCATGCAGGACAATGACTAGCCCTTTCCATTCGGTAGGTTTCAAGGTTTAAAGGCAGTTCGTGAATGGCAGAGGCAAGGGACAGTGACAATGTTCTATCATGCAGGACAATGACTAGCCCTTTCCATTCGGTAGGTTTCAAGGTTTAAAGGCAGTTCGTGAATGGCAGAGGCAAGGGACAGTGACAATGTTCTATCATGCAGGACAATGACTAGCCCTTTCCATTCGGTAGGTTTCAAGGTTTAAAGGCAGTTCGTGAATGGCAGAGGCAAGGGACAGTGACAATGTTCTATCATGCAGGACAATGACTAGCCCTTTCCATTCGGTAGGTTTCAAGGTTTAAAGGCAGTTCGTGAATGGCAGAGGCAAGGGACAGTGACAATGTTCTATCATGCAGGACAATGACTAACCCTTTCCATTCGGTAGGTTTCAAGGTTTAAAGGCAGTTCGTTTAATGGCAAAGGCAAGGGACAGTGACAATGTTCTATCATGCAGGACAATGACTAGCCCTTTCCATTCGGTAGGTTTCAAGGTTTAAAGGCAGTTCGTTTAATGGCAAAGGCAAGGGACAGTGACAATGTTCTATCATGCAGGACAATGACTAGCCCTTTCCATTCGGTAGGTTTCAAGGTTTAAAAGCAGTTCGTGAATGGCCGAGGCAAGGGACAGTGACAATGTTCTATCATGCAGGACAATGACTAGCCCTTTCCATTCGGTAGGTTTCAAGGTTTAAAGGCAGTTCGTGAATGGCAGAGGCAAGGGACAGTGACAATGTTCTATCATGCAGGACAATGACTAGCCCTTTCCATTCGGTAGGTTTCAAGGTTTAAAGGCAGTTCGTGAATGGCCGAGGCAAGGGACAGTGACAATGTTCTATCATGCAGGACAATGACTAGCCCTTTCCATTCGGTAGGTTTCAAGGTTTAAAGGCAGTTCGTGAATGGCAGAGGCAAGGGACAGTGACAATGTTCTATCATGCAGGACAATGACTAGCCCTTTCCATTCGGTAGGTTTCAAGGTTTAAAGGCAGTTCGTGAATGGCAGAGGCAAGGGACAGTGACAATGTTCTATCATGCAGGACAATGACTAGCCCTTTCCATTCGGTAGGTTTCAAGGTTTAAAGGCAGTTCGTGAATGGCAGAGGCAAGGGACAGTGACAATGTTCTATCATGCAGGACAATGACTAACCCTTTCCATTCGGTAGGTTTCAAGGTTTAAAGGCAGTTCGTTTAATGGCAAAGGCAAGGGACAGTGACAATGTTCTATCATGCAGGACAATGACTAGCCCTTTACATTCGGTAGGTTTCAAGGTTTAAAGGCAGTTCGTTTAATGGCAAAGGCAAGGGACAGTGACAATGTTCTATCATGCAGGACAATGACTAGCCCTTTCCATTCGGTAGGTTTCAAGGTTTAAAGGCAGTTCGTTTAATGGCAGAGGCAAGGGACAGTGACAATGTTCTATCATGCAGGACAATGACTAGCCCTTTCCATTCGGTAGGTTTCAAGGTTTAAAAGCAGTTCGTGAATGGCAGAGGCAAGGGACAGTGACAATGTTCTATCATGCAGGACAATGACTAGCCCTTTCCATTCGGTAGGTTTCAAGGTTTAAAGGCAGTTCGTTTAATGGCAAAGGCAAGGGACAGTGACAATGTTCTATCATGCAGGACAATGACTAGCCCTTTCCATTCGGTAGGTTTCAAGGTTTAAAGGCAGTTCGTTTAATGGCAAAGGCAAGGGACAGTGACAATGTTCTATCATGCAGGACAATGACTAGCCCTTTCCATTCGGTAGGTTTCAAGGTTTAAAGGCAGTTCGTGAATGGCAGAGGCAAGGGACAGTGACAATGTTCTATCATGCAGGACAATGACTAGCCCTTTCCATTCGGTAGGTTTCAAGGTTTAAAGGCAGTTCGTGAATGGCAGAGGCAAGGGACAGTGACAATGTTCTATCATGCAGGACAATGACTAACCCTTTCCATTCGGTAGGTTTCAAGGTTTAAAGGCAGTTCGTTTAATGGCAAAGGCAAGGGACAGTGACAATGTTCTATCATGCAGGACAATGACTAGCCCTTTCCATTCGGTAGGTTTCAAGGTTTAAAGGCAGTTCGTGAATGGCAGAGGCAAGGGACAGTGACAATGTTCTATCATGCAGGACAATGACTAGCCCTTTCCATTCGGTAGGTTTCAAGGTTTAAAGGCAGTTCGTGAATGGCAGAGGCAAGGGACAGTGACAATGTTCTATCATGCAGGACAATGACTAGCCCTTTCCATTCGGTAGGTTTCAAGGTTTAAAGGCAGTTCGTGAATGGCAGAGGCAAGGGACAGTGACAATGTTCTATCATGCAGGACAATGACTAGCCCTTTCCATTCGGTAGGTTTCAAGGTTTAAAGGCAGTTCGTGAATGGCAGAGGCAAGGGACAGTGACAATGTTCTATCATGCAGGACAATGACTAGCCCTTTCCATTCGGTAGGTTTCAAGGTTTAAAGGCAGTTCGTGAATGGCAGAGGCAAGGGGCAGTGACAATGTTCTATCATGCAGGACAATGACTAGCCCTTTCCATTCGGTAGGTTTCAAGGTTTAAAGGCAGTTCGTGAATGGCAGAGGCAAGGGACAGTGACAATGTTCTATCATGCAGGACAATGACTAACCCTTTCCATTCGGTAGGTTTCAAGGTTTAAAGGCAGTTCGTTTAATGGCAAAGGCAAGGGACAGTGACAATGTTCTATCATGCAGGACAATGACTAGCCCTTTCCATTCGGTAGGTTTCAAGGTTTAAAGGCAGTTCGTTTAATGGCAGAGGCAAGGGACAGTGACAATGTTCTATCATGCAGGACAATGACTAGCCCTTTCCATTCGGTAGGTTTCAAGGTTTAAAGGCAGTTCGTTTAATGGCAGAGGCAAGGGACAGTGACAATGTTCTATCATGCAGGACAATGACTAGCCCTTTCCATTCGGTAGGTTTCAAGGCTTAAAGGCAGTTCGTTTAATGGCAAAGGCAAGGGACAGTGACAATGTTCTATCATGCAGGACAATGACTAGCCCTTTCCATTCGGTAGGTTTCAAGGCTTAAAGGCAGTTCGTTTAATGGCAAAGGCAAGGGACAGTGACAATGTTCTATCATGCAGGACAATGACTAGCCCTTTCCATTCGGTAGGTTTCAAGGTTTAAAGGCAGTTCGTTTAATGGCAAAGGCAAGGGACAGTGACAATGTTCTATCATGCAGGACAATGACTAGCCCTTTCCATTCGGTAGGTTTCAAGGTTTAAAGGCAGTTCGTTTAATGACAAAGGCAAGGGACAGTGACAATGTTCTATCATGCAGGACAATGACTAGCCCTTTCCATTCTGTAGGTTTCAAGGTTTAAAGACAGTTCGTTTAATGGCAAAGGCAAGGGACTGTGACAATGTTCTATCATGCAGGACAATGACTAGCCCTTTCCATTCTGTAGGTTTCAAGGTTTAAAGGCAGTTCGTTTAATGGCAAAGGCAAGGGACAGTGACAATGTTCTATCATGCAGGACAATGACTAACCCTTTCCATTCTGTAGGTTTCAAGGTTTAAAGGCAGTTCGTTTAATGGCAAAGGCAAGGGACAGTGACAATGTTCTATCATGCAGGACAATGATTAGCTTTTTCTATTTTGTAGGTTTAAAGGTAGCTCATGAATGGCAGAGGCACAGGACAGTGACAATACGCTAGCAGGCAGGACAATGACTAGCTCTTTCCATTCTGTAGGTTTAAAGGTAGCTCATGAATGGCAGAGGCAAGGGACAGTGACAATGCCCTATCAGGCAGGACAATGACTAGCCCTTTCAATTCTGTGAGTTTCAAGGTTTAAAGGCAGTTCGTTTAATGGCAAAGGCAAGGGACAGTGACAATGTTCTATCATGCAGGACAATGATTAGCTTTTTCTATTTTGTAGGTTTAAAGGTAGCTCATGAATGGCAGAGGCAAGGGACAGTGACAATGCCCTAGCAGGCAGGACAATGACTAGCTCTTTCCATTTAGTAGGTTTAAAGGTTTAAAGGCAGTTCGTGAATGGCAAAGGCAAAGGATAGTGACAAAGCCCTATTAGGCAGGACAATGACTAGCTATTTCTATTCTGTAGGTTTAAAGGTAACTCATGAATGGCAGAGGCAAAGGACAGTGACAATGCCCTATCAGGCAGGACAATGACTAGCCCTTTCAATTCTGTGAGTTTCAAGGTTTAAAGGTAATTCATGAATGGCAAAGGCACAGGGACAGTGACAATGCCAAATCTGGCAGGACAATGACTTGCCCTTTCAATTTTGTAGGTTTCAAGGTTTAAAGGCAGCTGGTGAATGGCAAAGGCAAAGGGCAGTGACAATGCTCTATCATGCAGGACAATGCCCTAGAGATTGACCGCATTATATACATATGATCAGCGCCCAAGCCTCCTCTCCACCCAAGCTAGGACCAGGAAGGGCCTTGCAATGGCTGCTGATGATTCAGTAGGTGGACCTATAGGCTTCCCCAAACACCCCATCCTTAGCTCACATGGATGGCGAGGTTGCAGCGACCAATGGAACTGACGATTTCGAGTGGGACTTGAACCCCAGTCTGGCGATCACCAGGCAAGGACGTTACCAACAGGCCATACTACCGAAAGCCTTAGCGATCTAAATGATGATGTAATATAAACCGGAAGTATAGAAGCTTCTTAACTTACAAACTTAATTAGTTCCAAGAAGTTGTTTGTAAGTCAAGTTTTATAAAATTTTGGCTTAGGGTAGCCCTAACCTAAATCCAAGGCCTATGATTTCCAGCTACAAAAGTCAACTGTACCTGGTCTTCCGCTGTCTTGGATTAGAGATCTGTTGCTTGAGGGTACACTCGGGCCCACTATTCTATATTGTTTCTCTCCTTGTTAGTTTTCATAGTTTATATATGAGAGATTTTTTTTATTGTTATTATCTTTCTTAAACATCTCTTCTAGTTTTTACTTATTTCCTTTCCTCACTGGGCAATTTCCCTGTTGGAGCCCTTCGGCTTATAGCATCCTACTTTTCTAATTAAGGTTGTAGCTTAGCAAATAATAATAATAATGATAATAATAATAATAATAATAATAATAATCAGTTGTGTTTCATATGAAAGAGAATTAAGGTAATTTCAAAGGTCCTTTTGCCTACTGTAATATTTTTATTACAGTATTTCTATATCTTATCTTTGCTATTTTCACTTGGATTTGTGTTTTTATCTCTGAATGTTTGGAAGTCGAATGTTTGGAAGTAGAATGTTTGTAAGCCGAATGTTTGGAAGTCGAATGTTTGGAAGTCGGATGTTTGGAAGTAGAATGTTTGTAAGCCGAATGTTTGGAAGTCGGATGTTTGGAAGTCGAATGTTTGTAAGTCGAATGTTTGTAAGTCGAATGTTTGTAAAGTCGAATGTTTGGAAGTCGAATGTTTGTAAGTCAAATGTTTGAAAGTCGAATGTTTGTAAGTCGAATGTTTGAAAGTCGAATGTTTGTCCGTTGAGGACCTTCTGTACGCACGAACACACAAACAAAGATCTCAACAAAATACAGACCCAGAAATAGATTGGAACCAATAATCCAAAATTTGATGCAAATCATCAGGAACGATAATTGAAATACGCAATACCAGCCATTGGAACATGTTAGGTATATTGGAAAATTATAAGTACCAGAGACCCATAGATTGATGGAACGGGTCCAACTGTTATTTTCAACAATATTCCGTTATTGGATGCACCTCAATCAACTCTACTATTGCATTTGTTGGAAAATGGCTTTGCAATGAAGGCTAGCCTAGGTTCGTGTTGGCAACACTGGTTTTTTCCCACCCCCTTTTTTCGAAGGATGACTAAAGGAAAGTTGTCAGTAGTTGTCAGGAAAATGTTGTCGGCCATCTCTAATGAAATAGAAAAAAAATGTAATCGTTGCCAGATAGCTCTGTGGAAATAGAAAAGAGAGGAATTGATGCCAGACACCTCTATGGACACAAAAAAGAAAGCAATCGTTGCCAGACACCTCTATGGACAAAAAAAAAAAAAGAAAGTAAGAGTTGCGAGACACCTGTATGGACACAGATAAGAAAGAAATCGTTGCCAGACACCTCTATGGACACAAAAAAGAAAGCGATCGTTGTTAGACACCTCTATGGACACAGTAAAGAGAGCAATCGTTGCCAGACACCTCTATGGACACAATAAAGAAAGCAATCGTTGCCAGACACCTCTATGGACACAAAAAAGAAAGCAAACATTGTCAGACACCTCTATGGACACAATAAAGAAAGAAATCGTTGCCAGACACCTCTATGGACACAAAAAAGAAAGCGATCGTTGTTAGACACCTCTATGGACACAAAAAAGAAAGCAATCGTTGCCAGACACTTCTATGGGCACAATAAAGAAAGCAATCGTTGCCAGACACTTCTATGGACACAAAAAAGAAAGCAATCGTTGCCAGACACCTCTATGGACACAGAAAAGAAAGTAAGCGTTGCGAGACACCTGTATGGACACAGAAAAGAAGGAAATCGTTGCCAGACACCTCTATGGACACAGAAAAGAAAGCAATCAATGCTAGATACCTCTATGGACACAATAAAGAAAACAATCGTTGCCAGACACCTCTATGGACACAAAAAAGAAAGCAATCGTTGCCAGACACCTCTATAGACACAGAAAAGAAAGCAATCAATGCCAGCCACCTCTATGGACACAAAAAAGAAAGTAAGCGTTGCGAGACACCTGTATGGACACAAAAAAGAAAGAAATCGCTGCCAGACACCTCTATGGACACAAAAAAGAAAGCAATCGTTGCCAGACACCTCTATAGACACAGAAAAAAAAGCAATCAATGCCAGACACCTCTATGGACACAAAAAAGAAAGTAAGCGTTGCAAGACACCTGTATGGACACAGAAAAGAAAGAAATCGTTGCCAGACACCTGTATGGACACAGAAAAGAAAGCAATCGTTGCCAGACATCTCTATGGAAATAGAAAAGAAAGCAATCGTTGCCAGACACCTCTATGGAAATAGAAAAGAAAGCAATCGTTGCCAGACACCTCTATGGAAATAGAAAAGAATGACGCAGCAGATGATGAGAGATTTTCTGTTGGTGTTTGAAAGAGATGGAAAGAAAGGAAAAATGAAAAATAAATTGCTTCTAAGAAGTGCATGGAGATGCCATGCAAACTTATACAAAGCTGTTCGATTCTCCAAAACATTAACCGGAAGGAAAACATAAACAAGCAAGTCTTAGCTCCTTTAGGAGAAGGATCCTCTAAAACCAAACCATTGTTCTCTGTTCTTGGGTAGTGCTATAGCCTGTGTACCATGGCCTTCAACTGACCTTGATTAGAGTTCTCTTGCTTGGGGGTACACTCGGTCACGCTGTTATATCTTACAGTATTTCTCTCCCTCTTGTTTTTAGAAGTTTTTATATTTTATATGTGAAGGATCTATCTAATGTTGTTAATGTTCTCGATATATACAATTTTGATTGTTTATTCTTCTATTGTAGTTTGTTTATTACTTTGCTTTGCTTTTCTTACTCGGCTATTTTTTCCTGTTGGAGCCCTTGGGCTTATAGCATCTTGCTTTTCCAACTTGGGTTATAGGTTGGCTTGTAATGATAATAAATAATAAAAATTATAAAAAATACTACTACTACTACTACTAATACTAATAATAAAAATAACAATAACAACAACAACATCAACAACAATAATAATTATGATAACAAAAAACAATAATAACAATAATAATACTAATAATAATGATAATAATAATAATAATAATAATAATAATAACAACAATAATAATAATAGTAATAATGATAATAATAATAATAATAACGACAATAGCAACAACAACAACAACAATAATAATAATAATAACAAAAACGACAACAACAATAACAATAATGTTCAAACAAATAAACTCGAACAGACAAAAGTCGTCGAGAGACATATAGGCAAATAGAAGAAAACCTCTTCTTCAGCCAAGAGCTCTCTCCCCCTCGTCACTAATTTTCTGCCAGCCATAAAAACAGACAATAATTTTCTGGCTGACGATAACGACCTTATGGGCCAACTTGGGCATTTATCATATTGCCTCCCTGGTCTCGTCGTCGGAGACGTTCAATTTCTCTCTCTCTCTCTCTCTCTCTCTCTCTCTCTCTCTCTCTCTCTCTCTCTCTCTCTAATATCTGGCATATTATCTATATTATCTACCTTCTTTTCTTTTTTGTTTAAAGTTATAATGGTTTCTTATAGCTCCACCATAATTTCTTTACTACTTCTGTTTTGAGCAATGACATTTGCTCTCTCTCTCTCTCTCTCTCTCTCTCTCTCTCTCTCTCTCTCTCTCTCTCTCTCTCTCTCTCTCTAATATCTGGCATATTATCTATATTATCTACCTTCTTTTCTTTTTTGTTTAAAGTTATAATGGTTTCTTATAGCTCCACCATAATTTCTTTACTACTTCTGTTTTGAGCAATGACATTTGCTCTCTCTCTCTCTCTCTCTCTCTCTCTCTCTCTCTCTCTCTCTCTCTCTCTAATAGCTGGCATATTATCTATATTATCTAATTTCTTTTCTTTTTTGTTTAAAGTTATAATGGTTTCTTATAGCTCCACCATAATTTCTTTACTACTTCTGTTTTGAGCAATGACATTTGCTCTCTCTCTCTCTCTCTCTCTCTCTCTCTCTCTCTCTCTCTCTCTCTCTCTAATATCTGGCATATTATCTATATTATCTACCTTCTTTTCTTTTTTGTTTAAAGTTATAATGGTTTCTTATAGCTCCACCATAATTTCTTTACTACTTCTGTTTTGAGCAATGACATTTGCTCTCTCTCTCTCTCTCTCTCTCTCTCTCTCTCTCTCGTCATCAAACTATGCCTACCCCATCCTTGTAATATATTTTTACATTTACCATTTCATGATCTTCATAAAGGAATGGGATTATCAAGTCCTGGATGTAGTTTTAGGATTCTTGTACTTCCTGTATAGATATCTTCAAGTGCTGTAATATAAGATTTTTCTGCTCCTCGTTTTTGATGAGCTTTCATTACTGCTAATGTTTTGACAGAATTAAAAGCTTTCGCATAGTCTATAAATGCCATACATAATGCTGTTTATCTCAGTTGTGCATTTTTAGGTTTAGAGCAAGGGTTGCGGTGGCCGATATAATGATAGTTTTTTCTGAAAAAATATTTTAAACTCGAGGGCCACTCAGTAGAGCACAAACCTCCACCGCAGCAGCTTATTTCTTGACCTTGACCTTTGATCTTAACATGTACTAATTAGCATGGATATTTATTCACTCAAATATCAACCAAGTTTGAAGATTCTGTGCAAACGATGCCCAAACTTATGGCTGATTATGTGAATTGGACAGTTTGCTTGACCGTGACCTTGACCTTTGAGCTTTACCATCCAAAATCTAATCATTTCCAGTTTTTTTTGCATAACAGTTAATCCTCTCAAGTTCTATTAATCTACGATTAAAATTGTGGCCCGGAAACTTTTCACAAACAAACACACAAACACAAACAAGGGCGAAAACATAACCTCCTTTGAACATCGTTGGCGAAGGTAATAAATCGTATATCTATTGATAATCAGTTTGAGTAAGTCTCAAAACTTCATTGCTTGATATGATAAAATTCATCAAGACTAATTTCTTAGTTTGAGTAAGACTAATATTGATCTGGAGGGAAATTAGTTTCTCATGTGAAAATCTATGAAGTTTCTGAAGTTAAGTCTGTATAATTGGTGGATCCCAGAATTTTAGCGGTGTATGATGGACATGAATTTTATAAAGGTAATGAGAGAGAGAGAGAGAGAGAGAGAGAGAGAGAGAGAGAGAGAGAGAGAGTTATTTTCATAAATCAAGCTTGGTTAGGTGTATGATGGACATGAGCTTTAAAAAAAATAGATGAATTTTAGAAAGATAATGATAGGGTGAAAAGCTAGAGAGAGAGAGAGAGAGAGAGAGAGAGAGAGAGAGAGAGAGAGAGAGAGTTATTTTCATAAATCAAGCTTGGTTAGGTGTATGATGGACATGAGCTTTTAAAAAAAAGATGAATTTTAAAAAGATAATGAGAGAGAGAGAGAGAGAGAGAGAGAGAGAGAGAGAGAGAGAGAGAGAGAGTTATTTTCATAAATCAAGCTTGGTTAGGTGTATGATGGATATGAGCTTTTAAAAAAAAGATGAATTTTAAAAAGATAATGAGAGAGAGAGAGAGAGAGAGAGAGAGAGAGAGAGAGAGAGAGAGAGAGAGAGAGAGTTATTTTCATAAATCAAGCTTGGTTAGGTGTATGATGGACATGAGCTTTTAAAAAAAAGATGAATTTTAAAAAGATAATGAGAGAGAGAGAGAGAGAGAGAGAGAGAGAGAGAGAGAGAGAGAGAGAGAGTTATTTTCATAAATCAAGCTCGGTTAGGTATATTAGAAACTACATTTACTTATTCGAGTTGTATGTTAGGTAAAGGGGTTTCGTTCTAATTTCAGTATATTATACATTTATTAGGATGAGAGTATTCTTCAGTAAATGCATAAATTGTACAAACGGTTCCTTCAAAGAATCAATTTCGTCAACTGGCATCTCCCCTCCTTGGCCATTTTTTCAGCTCGTTTCAGTATATTATTTGATTTCCATCTGGATTCATAGGATGAGGGAACTTTTAATCAAATGCATAAATTGTAAAAAAAAAGAAAAAAAAAGAAAGAAAAAAAATCATTTATCAAAATTGTTCTTTCAAAGAATCAGTTTCATCAACTTGGGTCTCCCATCCTTGGCCATTTTTTCCATTTCGTTTCAGTATATGTAATTTCAATCTGGATTCTTAGCATGAGGCAATATTTGAGAAAATTATTAATTGTGAAAAAAAAAATCAAAATGTTTCTTTCAAAGAATCAGTTTCATCAACTGGCATCTTCCCTCCTTGGCCATTTTTTCCATCTCGTTTCAGTATATTATGTAATTTCAATTTGGATACTTAGGATGAAGGAACTCTTGAGAAAATTTACTAACTGTCAAAAAATAAAAAAAAAAGAAAAAGAAAAGCCTGTTTCAAAATTGTTCTAACAAAGAATCAGTTTCATCAACTTGGGTCTCCCATCCTTGGCCATTTTTCCCATCTTTTTCCTACTGAATGAAACTGCTCTTTTTACTCTTGATATAGAAGCATTACTTTTCATAATCCTAATGTTTCCTATTTCATGACTCATCTAGGACCAACCCTCCTCTTTAGAGAGCGCTCATTCTTTCTTATCACCCAATTTCGCGAGGTGTCCATTTCCTACGCCTCATTCCATCCTGGGAATCGTCCACTTTCTTCGAAAGTTTATCCTCCGCCATCCTGTACTCCAGAATCGTCATTTCTTTCCCATACATTTCCCTTTTCCTTTATAGGGAACAAACACAAAAACGGGCGACGTGACTGACATTCTGAGAAGTTCCCGAAAAATCTTTAGGTTTCCGTAACCATGGTTGGCTGCGGCTGATATATGGCAGGGCGGGGGCCACACACTCGCTCTACATTTCAAGTATTTTTTCCCTCCTTAGATTACACGACTCTTTCCCCTTCCGACGAGACTGTTTCTTGGGAGATGGTGAAATGCGAATTATGGTTGTCGCGTATGTTGAGCTGTCAGGCGATCATTTACTTTGTTGATTTGAGGTACGGTTGGATATAGGAATCTTTACACGCCTTGCTCTAAGGAAGCTCACTCTGAGCAAGTTCATACACTGTCACTATAACTGCGCGGCGAGTAACCAAGAAGATAGCATAAGGAGAGAGGGTAAAGGTGGTTGGGGATAATACCCTTAGGAGGTTCACCTTGTCATACCCTAACTGCGTGGCGAGTAAGCAAACAGATAGTATAAGGAGTAAGGGTAAAGGTGGTTGGGGATAATACCCTTAGGAGGTTCACCTCGTCATACACTAAATGCGTGGCGAGTAAGCAAACAGATAGTATAAGGAGAAAGGGTAAAGGTGGGTGGGGATATTACCTTGAGGAGGTTCACCTTGTCATAACCTAACTGCGAGGCGAGTAAGCAAACAGATAGTATAAGGAGAAAGGGTAAAGGTGGGTGGGGATATTACCTTGAGGAGGTTCAGCTTGTCATACCCTAATTGCGAGGCGAGTAAGCAAACAGATAGTATAAGGAGAAAGGATAAAGCGGGGTGGGGATATTACCTTGAGGAGGTTCACCCTGTCACACTCTAACTGAGTGGCGAGTAAGCAAACAGATAGTATAAGTACAAAGGGTAAAGGTGGGTGGGGATAATACACTTAGGAGGTTCACCCTGTCACACTCTAACTGCGTGTAGAGTAAGCAAACAGATAGTATAGTATAAGGAGAAAGGGTAAAGGTGGGTGGGGATAATACCCTTAGGAGGTTCACCTTGTCATACCCTAACTGCATGGCGAGTAAGCAAACAGATATTATAGGGAGAAAGGGTAAAGGTGGGTGGGGATAATACCCTTAGGAGGTGCACCTTGTCATACCCTAAAAGCAAACAGATAGTATAAGGAGAAAGGGTAAAGGTGGGTGGGGATATTACCTTGAGGAGGTTCAGCTTGTCATACCCTAATTGCGAGGCGAGTAAGCAAACAGATAGTATAAGGAGAAAGGATAAAGCGGGGTGGGGATATTACCTTGAGGAGGTTCACCCTGTCACACTCTAACTGAGTGGCGAGTAAGCAAACAGATAGTATAAGTACAAAGGGTAAAGGTGGGTGGGGATAATACACTTAGGAGGTTCACCCTGTCACACTCTAACTGCGTGGCGAGTAAGCAAACAGATAGTATAAGAAGAAAGGGTAAAGGTGGGTGGGGATAATACCCTTAGGAGGTTCACCTTGTCATACCCTAACTGCATGGCGAGTAAGCAAACAGATATTATAGGGAGAAAGGGTAAAGGTGGGTGGGGATAATACCCTTAGGAGGTGCACCTTGTCATACCCTAAAAGCAAACAGATAGTATAAGGAGAAAGGGTAAAGGTGGGAGGGGATATTACCTTGAGGAGGTTCACCTTGTCATACCCTAACTGCGAGGGGAGTAAGCAAACAGATAGTATAAGGAGAAAGGATAAAGGTGGGTGGGGATAATACCCTGAGGAAGTTTACCTAGTCATACCTTAACTACGTGGCGAGTAAGCAAACAGATAGTATAAGGAGAAAGGGTAAAGGTGGGTGGGGATAATACCCTGAAGAAGTTTACGTTGTCATACCCTAACTACATGGCGAGTAAGCAAACAGATAGTATAAGGAGAAAGGGTAAAGGTGGGTGGGGATAATACCCTTAGGAGGTTCACCTTGTCATACCATAACTGCGTGGCGAGTATGCAAACAGATAGTATAAGGAGAAACGGCTAAGGTGGGTGGTGATAATACCCTGAGGAAGTTTACCCTGTCATACCTTAACTACGTGGCGAGTAAGCAAACAGATAGTGCAAGGAGAGAGGCTAAAGGTAGGTGGTAATAATACCTCAGGAAGTTTCCTTGTCATACCCTAACTGCGCGGCGAGTAACCAAGTAGATAGAATAAGGAGAGAGGGTAAAGGTGGGTGGGGATAGTACCCTGTGGAAGGTCACCCGGTCATACCCTAACTGCGCGGTGAGTAACCAAATAGATAGAGTGGGGAGAGATGGCAGAGGTAAGCGTAGCTAAACGCAAGAACTCGCCGCGCGTAAAGGGTAGTACAGAATGCACTTCCTGAGAGCAAGGTGTACCAGGAATTTATGTGTCCAACTGTACCTTGTCAGGTGTAAACTAGCATGCGTATGTTAGTGACTTAGAGAAATGAGGAGCATGGGTCTTAGGTTTATAGGTAAACGTAATTGGGTAGAGTGATGGGATCAGAATTATGATAGAGCTAATATATAATTATAAAGTAGTGTCTATCCACTTGGTAAGGGTGGAAGAGACTCTTTAGCTAGGGTATACTTCAAAATCAAACCTTCGTTCTCTAGTCTTGGGTAGTGCCATAGCCTCTGTACCATGGTATTCTACTGTCTTGGGGTAGAGTTCTCTTGCTTGAAGTACACTCAGGCACACTATTTGTCTCCTTATTTCCTTTCCTCATTTACCTTTTATTATTATTATTATTATTATTATTATTATTATTATTATTATTATTATTATTATTATTATTATTATCTTAATGTGAGTAATGCTTGGTGCTTTGTATGGCCAAAATCTTTTAATTGCGTTTCTCCCATTTCCTTCTTTGGTTCAACAAACAAAATATATTTGGAGATAACCTATTTTATTATGACCTTCAGATACTTTCTAAAATCAGATCTATTATTCTTACTAGGACTGTTAAAATAACCTTCTGTGTTTAGCCAGAAGGCCCAGGCAATCTTAAATAAAAAGAACTATTTTTTTATTGTTACTTACACCAATTTATGTAAAAAAAAAAAAAAACATACGTACGTGCGAACAAACATATCCTAATAAGAAACCGGTTAGATACAATTCATATACCGTCATGTGTTCTGTGTTTGGTCAGAAGACCCAGTCAATCTTAAATAAAAAACCCAATCTTTTGGATTTTAAGTAACACAAATTTATGTAAAAAATCATATACGTAAATACGAACATAAACATCCCAATAAGAAACCGGTTAGATACATTTAATATACCGTCAGGTGTTCTGTTTGGTCAGAAGACCCATACAATCTTAAGAAAAATAAACCTAATCTTTTGGATTGTAACACAAATTTATGTAAAATTCACATATGTATATAGGAACATACTCATCCTAATAAGGTATAAGTCAAATACAATTGAATATACCATCATGAGAGACAATACAACTTCTCTAAGTGTGTTTCGTGGTACCTTGATACTACATAACTCACTAAGAGTAGGCTACACCTTCCCTGTACAATGTGTTTGCCTAGAAACGGAAATAGGCAATAGATATCTCATATTGAAATCCACTAGCATTTGGTTGTGGGAGATAAGGACCTCGCTTCCTCCTACAATTACTGATAATTGAAGCCCGTGTTTAAACAGCTGTTTCCACACACGGCTCAGGTCGAAAATCGAAGGGTATCACGGCATGTCTCTGGGTTACAAGTGCACTCAGGACCCGTTTAAGCGATTCCTATCCCTTTGGAGAGAGAGTTTGGCTTAGTGTTTTCATAACGTTCTATTAGGACTATTATTTTGATAACATTCTATTAGGATATTAGTTATTAAAAGCTTAGTGTATTGATAATGTTCTATTAGGATTATTATTTTGATAACATTCTATTAGGATATTGGTTATCACAATGCGAAAAACAGTGATAATTTGAATTATTACACTAAATCATTATCATCATCTCCTCCAACGCCTATTGATGCAAAGGGCCTCGGTTAGATTTCGCCAGTCATTTCTTTCTTTAATTACTGTCTTCCCTGAAGAGAAGGGAAGACATTATAGACGACATTAAAGTAAATTATCAA
>NC_090732.1:2384535-2402035 GCF_036898095.1 Palaemon carinicauda | reverse complement strand
CATCCTTTACCTCCTCATTCACTCTTCTGTCATCCTTTACCTCTTCGTTCACTCTCTTGGCATCCTTTACCTCCTCATTCCCTCTGCTTGCATTCTTTACCTCCTCGTTCACTCTGCTGCCGCCCTCTACCTGTTCATTCCCTCAGCTGCCGCCCTTTACCTCCTCATTCACTCTGCTGGCATCCTTTATCTCCTCCTTCACTCTGGTAGCATCCTTTATCGCCCCATTCATTCTGTTTATATCCTTTACCTCCTCATTCACTCTGCTTGCATCCTTTATCTCCCCATTCATTCTGCTTACATCCTTTACCTCCTCATTCTCTCTGCTTGCATCCTTTATCTCCCCCTTCATTCTGTTTACATCCTTTACCTCCTCATTCAATCTGCTTGCATCCATTATCTCCTCATTCACTCTGCTTGCATCCTTTGCCTCTTCGTTCACTCTGCTTGCATCCTTTACCTCCTCATTCACCCTGCTTGCTTCCTTTATCTCCCCATTCACTCTGCTGGCATCCTTTACCTCATCATTCACTTTGCTTCTATCCTGCATCTCCTCATTTACTCTGTTTGCATCTTTTAGCTCCTCATTCGCCCTGCTTTCATCCTTTACCTACTCATTCCCTTTGCATGCATCTCTTTTGAGTAACTCTGGGAAATCATATTCTGAGTTTATCGTTAGTTTTCGTGAATGGAAAGTTAAATATAAAAAGGATTTCAATTAAAGAAATAATCTCCTGCTTTATTTTGTAAATTAACAATAATACTTTAATTAAATCTCAAAGTAACATCGCTAAAATTTGAGAACAAGCTAAAAACGAGTTAATTCAAAACTATTCTTGCATTGTTTCTCTGATAATAAAAATTAAGCAAAACCTTTTTTAACAAATAAATGTTTCAAGCCTTTCTTTTACGAATTGTGGAAAACAAATCAACTTTTTATAAGGAAGTTTCTATTTTCTTCTTTATGTGTTCAACATGAAACTAAAGGTTTAATATTCAGTAGCTTCAGAAATATGGTATATTTTTCAATATATACAGTAGTATCCCTTTTATTATTGATACACTCAACTCTCAGAATCAACTTAACGTTTAACTCAAGCGATTATTCTATGGTGTTTAAACTACCTGCACGAGTTGAATGTTTTTCATACAACATTTTTGTATTTTCTCAATACCATCATGATCATATTAGAATTGCCTCTTGAGGCAAATACGTAAACGTTTTATTTTGCGATAAAATTAGACAAAAATTTGAATTTGTAAATATATATATGAAGATCATATATCAATAGAATTGCCTCTCATGCAGACATGTAAACGTTTTATTTCCCGATAAAATTAGACAAAAATTTAAATTTGAAAATATATACAGTATATGAAGATCATATTTCAGTAGAATGGCCTCTGATGCAGACAAGTAAATGTTTTACTTTCCGATAAAATTAGACAAAAATTTGAATTTGAATTTATATATATATATATATATATATATATATATATATATATATATATATATATATATAATATATATATATATATATATATATATATATATATATATATATGATCATATTTCCATAAAATTATCTTTTGAAACAAACAAAAAACGTTTTATTTTACGATGAAATCAGGCAAATATTTGAATTTAATAACTCTATAGGACAATGAAACAATATCCAACAGATTTTGTAGAATTGAGAACAAATCCCTCAGAAGAATATTGGGAGTTAAATGCCAGGACATGATTAGGAATGAAACTATATGAGATATTACTCGAGTGTCATGTGTGTATGAGATCATGGTGAGGGGTAGATGGAGATGGTTTGGGCATGGGATTCACACACACCAAGAGAGATTTGTTCACCGAACTTTCAACTGGGTTCCACAAGCTCTAGAAGAGTTGGAAGACCCAGGTCTACATGGCTGAGGATTATGAAGCGTGAATCGTCACTTTTTTATGTAGGGATAAATTATCACAGAAGAGAGAGAAAATCTCATTTTCATCTAGAGAGAGAGAGAGAGAGAGAGAGAGAGAGAGAGAGAGAGAGAGAGAGAGAGAGAGAGAGAGAGAGAGCCTTACACATGTAAAATCTCATTTTCAACTCATGAGAGAGAGAGAGAGAGAGAGAGAGAGAGAGAGAGAGAGAGAGAGAGAGAGAGAGAGATGTCACATGCAATGTAGTTGATTCATTAAGTAATAACAATCATTTAATGAATGCAGAAAGGGGAGGGTTAAAAAGCTCCAGCTGATGAAGACAAATTGTGTTGACAAGAACAAAGAAAAGACAGAGAAAAGAGAAGGTTTTAGCAAACAAAGATTGGGGGGAGAGGAAAGAAATTAAACACTGAAAGCAAATAAAGATTCGGGAATGCGAAGGATGGATTGTGAGGTTGAAGAAGAGAAAGAAGGAAGAGTTGAATGCAATGTAAGAACTAAAAATGAGGAGAACAAAGACTTTAGCAGATTGATTAAAGCAGGAGAGAACTAAATTGAAAAAGGGAAACGAGAAATAAGTAGGAAAAAAATGGAAAAATAACAAATAAGGAAAAAATATTAATAAATGGAAAGATATCAAGTTATAAGGGAGATAAATATGGAAACCATGAAAATAAAAATAACGGAAGTACGGAAAAAATAAAAAGTTGGAAAAATAATAAATAAGGAAAAAATATTAATAACGGGAAAGATATCAAGTTATAAGGGAGGTAAGTATGGAAACCATGAAAATAATAATAATGGAAGTACGGAAAAAATAAAAAGGTGGAAAAAATAAGGAATAAGAAAAAAATATTAATAAAGTGAAAGAAATCAAGGCATAATGGAGATAAGTATGGGAAACATGAAAATAATAATGAAAAGAAGAGTACGCAAATAATAAAAAAGGAGAAAAAATAAGAAAAAAATATTTTACAGGAAAATACGGAAAAAATAAAAAGGTGGAAAAATAAGGAATAAGAAAAAAATATTAATAAAGTGAAAGAAATCTAGGCATAATGGAGATAAGTATGGAAACCATGTAAAGAATAATAATGAAAACAAGAGTAAGCAAAAAATTAAAACGTGGAAAAATAAGAAACAAGAAAAAAAATATAAAGGAAAACAAATCAAGTAATAAGGATGTTAGGAAGGAAACCGGGGATATAATAATGATAATAAAAACAAGTGTTTTATAAGATTTGAAGAGACCGTAAAATATTTGGCTTTCATAATCAGATATCACGAAGAGAAAATTCACAAAAAAATGATGAAAATCTGTTAAAAATTTGTATTGATAAAACGGTAAATGCCTGGCAATATTTATCCCAGTAATTTTACCGTTTTAAAAACGGATAGATTGACGTAAAGGAGTGATATTAGACGAACAAGATTCACTGTTAGAAAAACCGTAATTTTAATCGGAAATTCTCCGTAAAAATATACTATTCTCAGTCGTATTTCAGTAAAATACAGGCGACCGTAATTTTATCTTAGTTTGATATTATCTTTTACGGGTTGGTGACCGTAATATCACTCTTTTACGTCAATATATCCGCTTTTAACACAGTAAAAATCCTGGAATAAATGTTGCCAGACATTTACCGTTTTTAATGCAATTTTTTTAAGTGTAATAACAGAGTAAGGTAAAATTATGGTCGCCTGTATTTTACTGAAATATGGCTAAGCGCAATTTATTTTTACTGAGAATTTCCGATTAAAATTACGTTTTATTAAGTGTAACCAATAAATATTTAAAGGAAAATGTGGAAGAAAGTACGAATGAAAAGAGTGCACAGGAAGGAGAGAGAGAGAGAAAAAAACGAGTAGAAAAAGAATAAAAGTAGAAATGTTTTCTAAGCCTATAGCATACCGAACTCCAGAGGCCTACAGACCGGAACTCCACCACTCGTAAAATTGGGATCGGGTACCTACTCTTGAATTCTATTTCTTCTTTTCTTCTTCTTCTCCTTCTTATTCTTCTTTTTTTACCCTTGAGGGGACGTAGTTTCCATACAGCCGAATATTGGGAGATTTTCAGTTTTCAATTAAAAATTTGATGAAATGAGCATTTTGAGACATTTTAGAAATTTTTCTATTGTACCCCAAAGAGAGATTATTATTATTATTATTATTATTATTATTATTATTATTATTATTATTATTATTATTAGCCAAGCTACAACCCTAGTTGGTAAAGCAAGATGCTATAAGCCCAAGGGCTCCAATAGGGAAAAATAGCTCAGTGAGGAAAAGAAATAAGGAAATAAATAAATGATGAGAACAAATTAACAATAAATCATTCTAAAAACAGTAACAACGTCAAAACAGATATGTCATATATAAACTATTAACAACGTCAAAACAGATATGTCATATGTAAATTATAAAAAGACTTATGTCAGCCTGTTCAACATAAAAAAACATTTGCTGCAACTTTGAACTTTTGAAGTTCTACTGATTCAACTACCTTATTAGGAAGATCATTCCACAATGGAATAAAACTTCTAAAATACTGTATAGTATTGAGCCTGATGATGGAGAAGTCCTGGCTATTAGAATTAAATGCCTGCCTTGTATTACGAACAGGATAGATCTGAATTTAAAGGATGGTCAGAGTTATGGAAAATCTTATGCAACATGCATAATGAACAAATTGAACGATGGTACCAAAGATTAATATCTAGATCAGGAATAAGAAATTTAATAGACCAAATAATTAATTGGGCTCCGAGAGACACTAGGAGAGTTGCAAGATCCAGGCCTACATGGCTGAGGACTATGAAGCTTGAAGTAGGAGATGATGAATGGAGAAGTATTGATTTAAAAGCTCACGATAGAGACGACTGGCTAAATCTAGCCGAGGCCCTTTACGTCAACAGGAGTAGGACGAGATGATGATGACCCTTTAAGTATTGTTGGTGTAAATCATCCCATGAACATGCTTACAGTTAAAGATACTTTAATGTATAAATCATTAGCAAATTTAGATATTTGTCTGATTTCATCGTAAAATATAAATAACGCGTTTGCTTGACCCTTTCATCATCATCATCATCATCATCACCATCATTATCATCATCTCCTCCTTCGCCTATTGATGCAAAGGGCCTCGGTTAGACTTCGCCAGTCGTCTTTATCTTGAGCTTTTAAATCAATACTTCTCTCTCTCTCTCTCTCTCTCTCTCTCTCTCTCTCTCTCTCTCTCTCTCTCTCTCTCTCTCTCTCTCTAATTGTTACAATTGCATTGCTTTCCAAATGATGTTAAAAATATTAAAACTGTTTTTGACAATGTAACTCGTGTTCTTTTATTCTCACTATAGTAACATTAGGATATACTATCATCACTATCATCAACCATGTGACCCCCCCCCCCTCTCTCTCTCTTTTCTCTCTCTCTCTCTCTCTCTCTCTCTCTCTCTCTCTCTCTCTCTCTCTTTGTCATAATTATCTCATTGAAAAGTATTGAAATATTATCTATTTGGTCGGTAATGGTTTCGTAAGATTGGCCTGAATGATATTATTATTATTATTATTATTATTATTATTATTATTATTATTATTATTATTATTATTATTATTATTATTATTACTATTGTTGTTGTTATAATCATTACTAAGCTATAACACTAGTTGGAAAGGCAATATACTATAAGCCCAAGGTCTCTAACAGGGAAAAACAGCCCTGTGAGGAAAGGAAATATGGAAAAAAACAAACGATATAAGTAATGAAAAATTAAAATAAAATATTTTAAAAACATTAACAACATTAAAACAGATATTTGATATATAAACTATAAAAGGACTTATGTAGGCCTAAGCCTGTTCAACATAAAAAAAAAAAAATTTGCTGCGAGTTCTGAAAGATATTTAACTTTTATAATGAAAGATTTTCTTTTATGATTTTAATTTGATATTCTTTCATTCTTTATTTATAATAAACGATATTGGCGTCAATGGCCTTTGATGTCAGGATGCCAGAAAAACCTCAAATCAATCAATCAATTAATTTGCTATTTGCTCCTAATCTGAAATTGGTCTTTAATTCCCTTATACCCTTGGGATACATTTGAAAGAGGCTCTATGTTCTTTCAATTTACACTTACTATTTATAAACGTCTCCTATTTCATTATCTTTTGGATATTAATATAATCAAACGTGTTTAATAATACATATTCTTAGAACGATAAATAAACATGAAATAACCAAAGTAATTGCGAATATTAGGCTTGCTCTCTTATTGTTATAGGCTTATATTTTATGTCAGATTTTTTTTTTTCTTTTTTTTTTTTAGAGAGAGATATCCTTTCTGTCTTTATGAGCGATAGCCATTTAGAAATGTTTTAAACGTTATAGATGCGGTCTGAGTAAAAATCTGGCAGTAAATTTAGTCTTCTGAAAGAAAAATAAACATCAAATAACAAAAGCAATTGCAAATATTAGGCTTGCTTCTCATCGTTATAGGCCTATATTTTATGTCATTTTTTTTAGAGAGAGAGAGATATCCTTTCTGTCTTTCTCTCTGAGCGATAGTCATTTGGGAATGTTTTAAACGTTATAGATGCAGTCTGAGTAAAGATCTGACAGTAAATTTAGTCTTCTGAAAGCGTTTTAATCGTCATAAATGTTATCTGAGCGATCATCTAGCAGTAACTTTAGTTTTTAAGAAGCATGTATTTAGGCTGATGTTTATTCCTTAAGACAATTCATTCTCACATTGAGTTATTTCTGTTTATAGACTTTCAGGGTCATTGCCTCTTCTCATTGAAGCTTCCATTAGAAAGGAATGCACCCAATGGTCCACTGGTATTTACGAGTGAAATAAGCCGTCATTTGACCAAGGGAGATTAACGTCATTACTGCCATCTTACTTCGAACCCATAAGGCTTGATTCACACTATCTGTTTGGTCACGCTCCAGCCTCGGTTCGGTCTAGGTACTGAGGTGTTCACACCTTCGGTTCGCTCTCAGTTCGGTCTACACTGTTTAAAATTTGCATAAAAAACGGCAAATGACTGGCAACATTCATTCCAGTGTTTTTACCGTTTGAAAAAACGGATATATTTACATAAAGGATTGACATTACCCTCACCAATCTGTAAAATATAAGAACGCAGTATGGTAAAATTACGGTCGCCTGTATTTTACTGCAATACGGCTGAAAACAGTATATTTTTACGGGGAATTTCCGATTTAAATTAGGGTTTTTGTAACAGTGTGGGTACTGGGGTGTTCACACCCTCGGTCCGATCAGTGTTTTGGAAAAAATATAAACAGAAGGAAAAAGCATTATTGTATAGGAATTTTGTTCAGTGATACTAGGAAATGTACGAGATAATTGGCCATGGTCCATGGATAATTCGATTATAATTTGGGAGCGTTTGGGTCAAAAGTCAAAGCCCAGGTCACGAAAATGTCAAAATAAAATTTTTTTTGCCCTATCGTGTCCAATTTTTATCTGATTTGCAAGAAACTGGGGCCAAACTGTGAATAATTCAATTGCCGATCTTGAGATACACAACATGATATAGGGGAAGGTATGCACTCTACCGAGTTCCCGCTCTAGTTCAATGCTGTTGAAATAAATGAGCCTGGTCTCGATATGCACCTTTAAGATTCGATAGCATCCTCAGCATCATCATTATCATCATCATCATTATCATCTCCTCCTATGGCCTTAGTTAGATTTTGCCAGTCGTCTTTATCTTCTTGAACTTTTAATTCAATACTTCTCCATTCATCATCTCCTACTTCCAGCTTCATAGACCTCAGTCATGTAGGCCTGGGTCTTCCGACTCTTCTAGTGCCTTGTGGAGCCCAGTAAAAAGTTTGGTGTACTAATTTCTCTTAGGGAGTATGAAGAGCATGCACAAGCCATCTCCATCTACGTTTCATAGTCCTCAGCCATGTACGCCTGAGTCTTCCAACTACTCTATTGCCTTGTGGAGCCCAAATAAATGTTTGGTGAACTAATTTCTCTTGGGGAGTGCGAAGAGCATGCCCAAGCCATCTCCATCTACGTTTCATAGTCCTCAGCCATGTACACCTGAGTCTTCCAACTCTTCTAGTACCTTGTGGAGCCCAGTTAAATGTTTGCTGGACTAATCTCTCTTGGGGAGTGCGAAGAGCACGGCCAAACCCTCTCCATCTACGTTTCATAGTCCTCAGCCATGTAGGCCTGGGTATTTCAACTCTTCTAGTGACTTGTGGAGCCCAGTTAAATGTTTGGTGAGCTAATCTCTCTTGGGGAGTGCGAAGACCATGAACAAACCATCTCCATCTACGTTTCATAGTCCTAAGCCCTATGGCCCTGGGTCTTCCAACTCTTCTAGTGCCTTGTGGAACCCAGTTAAACGTTTGGTGAAGTAATCTCTCTTGGGGGAATGCGAAGAGCATGCTCAAACCATCTCCACCTACCCCTCACCATGATCTCATCCACATATGGCACTCGAGTAATCTATATCATAGTTTCAATTATAATCCTGTCCAGCCATTTAACTCCTAATATCCCAATAACAAACATACTTAATTTACGCTATATAAGAGGGAGGAGAGGGAGATATAATTCCCCCCCCCCCTATAAAAAATGCAGGAAGAGAACAACGTTATTGACTTTGAATGCAATTTCTGCTTGGGACCCTCTGTTTTATTCAGCGTCGTCACTCACAGGGGACACTGGCTGTGGCCTCGTAAAAAGAATGAAATACAGGAATTTCATCTGCCGTTCCGGCAAGAGCTTACATGAATTCTAAATGCTTTCGGAATACTTTTATCGGTGTCACTTGTCCCTGTCGCTATAGATTTTAGATTTAGGCAAATATCTGCGTGGTGCAAAAGTGTAGCAGTTCTAGATTCTGTTTTCATACCGGTGGAGGTAGTCGGGAACAAAGCCTTTGTTTCAATGTTTAAAGGCCGCTCATAAATGGCAGAGGCAAGGGACAGCGACATTGTCCTATCGAGCAGGACAATGTCCTAGAGACTGGGTATATATACATATGATCAGCGCCCAAGCCCTCTCTCCATCCAAGCTAAAACCAAGGAGGGCCAGGCTATGGCTGTTTATGACTCAGCAGATAGACCTTTAGGCTCCCCCAACCCCCACACATTCTTAACTCACAAGGACGGTGAGGTTGCAGCGACCAAAGGAACTAATGAGTTTGAGCGGGACTCGATTCCCAGTCTTGCGTTCACCAAACTTTCATCAGCTGAGCCAATATATCTAAAATATACGTTTCACTTTCTACGTCGATGAAATTGTATGACTCTTTAGCTATGGTAAGCAGCTCTTCTAGGAGAAAGGCACACTCCAAAATCAAGCCACTGTTCTCTGATCTTGGGTAGTGTCATAGACTCTGTTCATTGTTGAAAATTTGCCGAAAAAAAAAAAAACGGTAAATGCCTGGCAACATTTATTCCAGGATTTTTACCGTTTTAAAATCGGATATATTAAAGTAAAGGAGTGATATTACGGTCACCAACCCTTACAAGATAATAACAAAGAAGGGTGAAAATTACGGTCGCCTGTATTTTACTGAAATACGGCTGAGAACAGTATATTTTCACAGAGAATTTCCGATTGAAATTACGATTTTTTTGACAGTGTACAACTGTCTTGAGTTAGGAGTCCTCTTGCTTGCGGGTACATCCACGCACACTATTCTATTTGCTTCCTTATTTCTTTCCCTTACTGGGCTATCTTTCCAGTTGGAGCCCTTAGCCAAATAGCATCCTACTTTCCCAACTAGCGTTGTAGCTTAGCTAGTAATAATACAATGTGTGGTTCTACTACTGCATAGCTAAGTTCTTTCATAAATGTTCGGCTTCTTTCTATCATTTATGAATAAAGATTATTGTAACAATAAGCGTAATTCTAAAATTTATTTGGCTAGTTATAATATATATATATATATATATATATATATATATATATATATATATATATATATACATATATATATATATATATATATATGTATATATATATATATATATATATATATATATATATATATATATATATATATTATTCTATGGAAAGAAAGCTAAGGTACACCACTCTGGCTACCAAAAATACTGAAATCATATCTTACTCACTTTAAATCTATATAACTATAAATGAAATATCCTGAAATTTATTAATCAAATGAACCGAATTTTATACTTACTGCTGAAATAGTTATTATCATTACCTAACGTCAAATCAAATAACGAAACATCACACCACATAACATCACGTCACGTCACATCACATAACGTCACACTACATCACATCACATAACGTCACGTCACCCCCATATAACGTCACGTCACATCACATAACGTCACGTCACATCACATCACATATCGTCACATCACATCACATATCGTCACGTCACACCATATAACGTCACGTCACATCACATAATGTCACGTCACACCACATAACGTCACATCACATCACATATCGTTACGTCAAAATATTCTTGAAAAGGATCCGTGGCGTGATAGGTTGAAAGATTAATTACGGAACCAGATTTTGTTGCATAGAAAGAAACTGTTTTCAATAACCTCATCCACAAGCAGTTTCTCACACAAATAAAATCCTTGCATGAAAACGACATGTTATATCTATCTATCTATTTATCTATCTATACTATATATATATATATATATATATATATATATATATATATATATATATATATATATACAGTATATATATATATATATATATATATATATATATATATATATATATATATATATATATATATTCGAGAACGCTTAAGATTCGTTATTGCTTCCTCTCTCTCTCTCTCTCTCTCTCTCTCTCTCTCTCTCTCTCTCTCTCTCTCTCTCTCTCTCTCTTCTCTCTCTCTCTCTTTATATATATATATATATATATATATATATATATATATATATATATATATATATATATATACATACTGTATATATATACTGAGAGAGAGAGAGAGAGAGAGAGAGAGAGAGAGAGAGAGAGAGAGAGAGAGAGAGAGAGAGAGAGAGAGAGAATTATGAACAATCCCTAAGCGTTCTCTATTTCACTGTCGTTGAGCGATTCCAAATGGAAAATTTATTGACTTCGATCAACATGTTTGAGAGAGAGAGAGAGAGAGAGAGAGAGAGAGAGAGAGAGAGAGAGAGAGAGAGAGAGAGAGAGAGAGCAATACGAATGGATCAACTGTATAGGGGATATGGGACCATAATTCGGAGGTAAAGGAAAAAGTGGATGAGATGTACAGATTGGAATCTAGCTATATTATTATTATTATTATTATTATTATTATTATTATTATTATTATTAGCTAAGCTACAACCCTAGTTGTAAAAGCAGAATGCTATAAGCCCTGGTGCTCCAACAGGGATAATAGCCCAGTGAGGAAAGGAAACAAGGCAAAATAAAATATTTTAAGAACAGTAACAACATTAAAATAAATATTTCCTATATAAAATATAAAAACTTTAACAAAACAAGAGGAAAAGAAATGAGATAGAATAGTGTGCCCAAGTGTACCCTCAAGCAAGAGAACTCTAACCCAAGACAGTGGAAGACCATGGTACAGAGGCTATGGCACTATCCAAGACTAGAGAACAATGGTTTGATTTCGGAGTGTCGTAGAAGAGCTGCTTAACACAGCTAAAGAAGAAGTAAAGAGAAACGAACGTACTGGATAAAGAGCAAAAAAAAAGAGTAAACCGAATGAAAACGAAACTTGGAATAGTCGGATGAGTAAATATAGTAGGATATATAATTGAATTAGTTAATGGCATGAAATTAAAAAGGTTCTACTCTCTCTCTCTCTCTCTCTCTCTCTCTCTCTCTCTCTCTCCTTAAAGGGTTGTGGTGGCCGATGTGGTAACGTCCCTGACTGGTGATCGCCAGACTGGGGTTCAAGTCCCGCTCAAACTCGTTAGTTTCTTTGGTCGCTGCAATTTCACCATCCTTGTGAGCTAAGGATGGGGGGAGGGGAGCATATAGATCTATCTGCTAAGCCATCAGCAGCCATTGCCTGGCCCTCCTTGGCCCTAGCTTGGATACGGTCAGTCTCCAGGGCATTGTCCTGCTTGATAGGGCAATGTGACTGTCCCTTGCCTTTGCCATTCATGACGGCCTTTAAACCTTTAAAGGTCAATATCTTCGTGTATACGTTTATGAACCCAAGTTATAGCATATGATTACTATATTTTTAAAGTTTAATCCAAGTCCTAAAGTATTTATAGATTGCTATTTTACCTTTTTGGAGCCCTTGGGCTTATATCATCTTGCTTTTCCAACTAGGGTTGTAGTCTAGCAGGTATTATTATTATTATTATTATTATTATTATTATTATTATTATTATTAGCTAAGCTAGAACTCTAGTTGGGAAATCAACTTGCTATAAGCCCAAGGGCTCCAACAGGGAAGAATAGCCTAGTGACGAAAGGAAATAAGGAAGTAAATAAATGATATGATAAATAATGAATAATCAAAATAAAATAATTAAAAAACAACAGAAAAAAATAGAATAAAAATAATAGAAAAACAATAGAAAGAGAGAAAAAAGTACCAAACAGTACAGCAGAATCGGAAAATGATTGGACGGAATGAAGAAGGTGTATGAGAAGGAAGAATATCAATAGTATTTTTGAAGTACGATGATAAATACCAATTCTACAAAAGAAAGAGAGAAAAAGGGTATCAAAAAACAGTAAAATAGGAAGAAAACAATTGTAGAGAAAGAAGTAGAAGAAGAAGAAGAGAAGGATGGATGAGAAGGAGAGCGCGTGTGAGTTATGTCTCCATCGATGTTGGCAATAGCTTCAGGAAATGAACTTTAAATTGCGTTATTTTCCTGATCCCTACGTCCAGATTCTACCAGCTGGGGAACCTCGGGGGAAGCTGCGTAATGGGAAGGAAGGGGTCACCCGTAGACGGTGGAGATTGGGGGGAAACTTGGGGGGGTTAAGTTTCATTTTTATTCTTAAGAATAGGGTGGAGGACGTAATTCTGGGATAGGGAGGGGGGGGGGGCGGATAGAGTAGGAGGGCCCAGGAGTGCTTTCCTCATTTTTCATACTCGTCGATGAAGTCTGTATATGGGAAGTGTCCCCCTCACAAAATTGATATTCAGATATTGAGACTTCTTCCGTACTAAATCTCTCTCCTACCCCTACCCCCCACAGAGAAGTCTACTCGAAAAGAGAAAAGGGACGATACCCCCTCCCCAATGGATAGGACGACAACCCTCCCCCCATCCCCCATGGAAAGGGGCGTCTCCTGGTACAAATCCTGAATAGAGACAATTCTAGTCATTCATCTCCCAGGGATTCACAGATGAAATAATGATGCTCGTTTTTTACAGCATTCAATATTTTATAAGTTATTCATTCAAATAAATTGTTAGCTAGCTTTGATAATTTTTGTATTATTCCGCTGTATAAATACAATGAGAGTTTGTCTGCACCAGATAATAAATTCAAGATTTATTTACGTACGTGGTGGCCTATTGGGAACGTCCTTGCCTGGTGATCGCCAGACTGGGGTTCGAGTCCCGCTCAAAATCGATAGTTCATTTAGTGTCTACAACCTCACCATCCTTGTGAGCTAAGCATGAGGGACTTGGGGGAGCCTATAAGTCTACCAGCTGAGTCATCTCAGCTGAATAACAGGTCTTAACTAAATAACAGATTTTAGTTGAATAACAGATCTTAGCTGAATAACAGACCTTAGCTGAATAATCTTAGCTGAATAGAGCCTTGTAAAGGTATTAAGGTTTCTTTTTACCATGTGTTCAGCTTAATAGTAACTTTGACATTCAGCAACTGTATGGATCAAACACTTCAGCAAGTATGCCAACACCTCAAGATGCTGTTCCTGTATTCCACAATTGGCAATTTGTCTTTTACAGGTTTAAAGGCCAATTATGGCAGAGGCAAGGGATAGTGACATTGACATTGCCCCAGAAAGCAGGACAATGTCCTAGTGACTGACCAACGCCCAAGCCCCCTATCCAACCCAGGGAGGGCCAGGCAATGGTTGCTGGTGACTCAGCAGGTAGACATATAAGCTGCCCAAACCCACAATCCTTAGCTCACAAGGTTGGTGAGGTTCCAGGGACCAAAGGAGCTAACAAGTTTGAGGGGGACTCGGACCCTAGTCAGGGACCTTATCACATAGGCCACCATAGCCTATAAAGATACTACCGAAAGAACTTTTATATTTCTAGGTATGCTTGCAAATTTATAGTCGCCAGAGAGCTTCATGCTAATATCAAATTACAATACTCATAAATTATCTAAGGTATAACAAAATTCGTTAAGTTTAACATATTCCAATATTGCAACAGTAGCTTAAGAATTAACCAAATCAGAATGAGATGTTTATAAAACATCACATACATTAGATGTAAATAGTACATGCACTCATTAAGAATCAGCTTTAATTGAGTATTTCAACTGAGATTCTCAATATTTTTTTAAGATTTTATATTGATTTTTAATTCATTCAAGGAAATTAGATGGTCCAACATTTATAAATATTTTAAGGTACTTTAATATCATTTATGATCTAGAAATTTTACATTTTGCAGTATTTCTTAATCATTACTTTAATCAACTTCGTGTAAGATTAATTTATAATCTAAAAGAGCTATGCCATCAGATGGCTATGTTGGCCATGTAAAAAAAAAAAAAAAAAAAAAAAAAAAAAAAAAAAGTTCCTTTAAAATATTATAATCATATCGCCTGTTTTTAAAAGTTAGGTTTGACTCAAAAATAGTTTTACTTGACTATAATCTAAATTTCGTATTCATACATATCTCTACCGGACAAATTTTATAAATTTCCATACGACATCAGATGACTATGTTGGTCATGTAAAAAACCCTATGTTCCCTTACAATAATGTTGAAAGTTTGTTGATATCTCCGGTTAATTTGAAGTTATGGTTTACGTAAAAATAGTTTTGACTATATTCAACCAAAATTTCATATACATAGCTATCATTACCTGACAAATGATCTTATAAATTTCCACGACGTCAGATGACATAGAGAAACTATATGTTCCTTTGCAATAACATTGGAAGTTTGTTCAATATCCTGTAAATTTAAAGTTAGGTTTTACTCAAAAAGAGGTTTAATTGATTATATTTAATCTAAATTTCATATTTATAGATATCCCTACCTGACAAATGATCTTATAAATGTCCACAAAATAGAAATATCACTGAAGTACAATGTGTTTCAGTCGAAGACATGTCCTGACAACTCGGTTTTATGACCAATCATCTCCACAGGGAAACTCAATTTCCAATCTTCAGATTTGCTTCAACTTGGAACAGACTCTTTCCCCTGGTATTTTTAGCCACTGTTCGAGACAAGAACATCATCTACATGACCTTTGGTCCTTAGAAACTGCTTTGGAATTCCTGGTGGTCATCCTAACATTCTGTTATGTTTCCCGTCAAGATGACTGAACTGTTTTGTGTTCTTGAATGTATATGTTTCGTTTTAAAAATAACTCGTGTTTATCTGCCATCTTAATTCATATAACTGGATTGCTTTTAAACTTTATGGAAAGCTAAATAACCTATATATCCAGTTACGATGACTGAACTGTTTTGTGTTCTTAAATGTATGTTTCGTATTAAAAATAACTTGTTCATCTGGCCATCTTAATTCATATAACTGGAATACTTTTAAACTTTATGGAAAGCTAAATAACTTAAATTTCCAGTTACGATGACTGAACTGTTTTGTGTTTTTGAATGTATATGTTTCGTTTAAAAAATAACTCTTGTTTATCTGCCATCTTAATTCACACTGTTAAATTTTTGCCGTAAAAACGGTATAAATCCTAGAATAAATGTTGCAAGGCATTTACCGTTTTAAAACGGATATATTGACGTAAAGGAGTGATATTACGGTCCCCAACCCATAAAAGATGATGGCAGAGTAGGGTAAGAATTACGGCTGCCAGTAATTTACTGAAATACGGAGAAAACAGTAAATATTTCTTACGGAAATTTTCCGATTAAAATTACGGTTTTAAAAACAGTATATTGTTTTACGGAAATTTTCCGACTAAAATTACTGTTTTCAAGAGGTGTATAAAACTTGGTTACATTAATTTTAAATATCCTGTAAAAGTAAATAACTTCTATAGTCCATTTCTTTTAGCGAGTCATATTTGCACCGACTCGCAGCGGTGCCCTTTTAGCTCGGAATAGTTTCCGGATCGCGGATTGGTTAGACAAGATAATTCTAGCCAATCAGCGACCAGGAAACTTTTCCGAGCTAAAAGGGCACCGCTGCGAGTCTGTGCAAATATGCATCGCTAAAAGAAATGGACTATAATTAATATATTTACATATTTCAAAGGAATTGGAAATATGAATCTTTTGTTCTATCTATCTATCTCACTATTGACATACCGATCTATCTGCTTTCTATTTTTGGTAATAAAACGAACTTTGTATATATAATCACATGAAATAGTTTCATAATAAGAGTCGATGGCTGAACTAGTACACACAAATATAAGTCAACCCACTTCTGCAAAAGAGGAAAGAGTTAAGGGTTCAGAAGAGGATTATTATTATTATTATCATTATTATTATTAATTATTATTAATTATTAATTATCAATTATTAACTATAAATTATAAATCATTAATTATTGTTATTATTATTATTATTATTAGTTATTAATTATTAATTATTATTATTATTATTATTATTATTATTATTATTATTATTATTATTATTATTATTATTATTATTATTAATTATTAATTATTATTATTATTATTATTATTATTATTATTATTACTTGCTAGGCTACAACCCTATTTGGGAAAGTAGGATGCTATAAACCTGAGGGCTCCAACGGGGAAAATAGCCCAGTGAGGAAAGAAAATAAGGAAACTGCAAGAGAAGTAATTAACAATTAGAATAAAATATTTTAAGAACAGTAACAGCATTAGACTAAATCTTTCATATATAAATTATAAAAACTTAAAAAAAAAAAAAAAAGAGGAAATGAAATAAGATAGAATAGTGCGCTTGAGTGTACCCTTAAGCAAGAGAATTCTACCCCAAGACAGTGAAAGACCATGGTACAGAGGCTATGGCACTAAATAAGACTAGAGAACAATGGTTTGATTTTGGTGTGTTCTTCTCCTAGAGGAGCTGCCACTGAACAAGATAGAATGGTGTGCTTGAGTGTACCCTCAAGCAAGAGAACTCTACCCCAAGACAGTGAAAGACCATGGTACAGAGGCTATGGCCCTAAATAAGACTAGAGAACAATGGTTTGATTTTCGAGTGTCCTTCTCCTAGAAGAGCTGCCACTGAACAATTACAGTGCAGTAGTTAACCCCTTGAGCGAGGAAGAATTGTTTGGTAATATCAGTGTTGTCAGGTGTAGGAGGACAAAGGAGAATATGTAAAGAATAAGCCAGACTATTCGGTGAGTGTGTGTAGGCAAATTAAAACTGAGCCGTAATCAGGAAGAAGAGCCCATTGTAGTACTGTCTGGGCC
>NC_090732.1:2372035-2379535 GCF_036898095.1 Palaemon carinicauda | reverse complement strand
TTGTAATGAGTGACTTCAATACTAAAGTTGGAAGGAATAATCAAGGGATAGAGGATGGGATGGTTGTCGAGGGTCTTGGCGAAACATCAAATGAAAATGGAGCACATTTCATAAGTTTCAGTTCAACAAACAATCTTGTTATAGGAGTAATAAAAAAAAGGTAATAAGAAAAATAGAAAAAGTTTATTACAAAATTAACGACACCGAGGCAGCAATTACTTCCAATAAAACCTGATAATACTCTTATTATGGGTTCGATAACATTTTCCAATAGGGATAAACCGTCCCTGTACTGATGGAAAACACTTTATTGGAATAGTTTCTTTCGTACGAATCCTACGTTATTGAAAACCCCTCGCAAAGTCTTTTACGATATCATATAAACCTCACACGAATTGGATAACCAGTTGTATATCGCAATGGGATGAATGCAAATTTTATTTCCCCAAATCGACCTCTTCTCAATTCTTACAAATCTCTCCCGCTACGAATGTGGTAATTTACAGTAAGGATGACTTAGTTTTGGTCCTCCAAAAGAGAGAGAGAGAGAGAGAGAGAGAGAGAGAGAGAGAGAGTCCAAATAGGGTGTGGTAATTTACAGTAAGGATGACTTAATTTTGGACCTCCAAGAGAGAGAGAGAGAGAGAGAGAGAGAGAGAGAGAGAGAGATAGGGTGTGGTAATTTACAGTAAGGATGACTTAGTTTTGGTCCTCCAAAAGAGAGAGAGAGAGAGAGAGAGAGAGAGAGAGAGAGAGATGCAGTAAGTCCAAATGGGTTGTAACTTGATTCACCATCTTACCAGAAGTGGAAGTTGAAAATAATGTACTCACACAAGTACCTGTGTCCCCTCTCGTATGATATAAAGGTTTAAAGGCCACTCATGAACTGCAGAGCCAAGGAACAGTGACATTGCCCCAGCAAGCAGCACAAAGCCCTAGAGACTAAACCATATGTATGATCTGCGCCCAAGTCCCCTCTCCACCCAAGCTAGGAACAAAGAGAGCCAGCGAATGGCTGCTGATGACTTATCAAATAGACTTAAAGGCTCCCCAAAACCAACCCATTCTTAGTTCACAAGGATGGTGCGGTTGCAAAGACCAAAGGAACTTACAAGTTTAAGCGGGACTCGAACCCCAGTCTTGCGATCACCAGGCCGGGACGTTACCACGTACGCCACTACAACGTTCTCCAACTAAGTAAGTTGTTCACGAGCTTCCATAACTAGAAATTCAAATGTCGGGTGGTAATTTTATATACTGTAGATATATATATATATATATATATATGTATATATATGTATTTATATATATATATATATATATATATATGTATATATATATATATATATATATATTTATATATATATACATACATATATACATATATATATATATATATATATATTGCGAACCGTCATTTACTGTATCTTTGAAAATTGCTTATTTGCTTGCTCGTAATATTTATGTTTCTAAATTTCCAGTGCTAAGCAAAATAGTTATGCAATGAAAGATGAAATATCATTGAAAGGAGAAAGGATTAATGAGGTAGAATCGTTTAAGTATTTAGGAACTATGATCTCCAATACAGGGTCTTTAAAATTGGAATTTAGTGGAAGATGGAAAAAAAAGAACAAATCCGACAATGGCTACGTTAACTAACATTATTATTATTATTATTATTATTATTATTATTATTATTATTATTATTATTATTATTATTAGCTAAGCTACAACCCTAGTTGGAAAAGCAGGATGATATAAGCCCAAGGGCTCCAACAGGGAAAATAGCCCAGTGTGGAACGGAAATATGGAAATAAACTAGGTTCTGCCTCTCTCTCAATACTGCTTACCCTACAACCCGTTCAAATCTACGCTTGCCTATAAAATACGCTTGGCATCAAATTATCAATAATCTTCTGTTTTACTTACTATCTAGTAAAAGCGAAATAAAAGACTCTTGCAACAAAAGTATCAATTATTCATTGGAGATTACTAATGAATGCGCCAGCAGCATTAGTTAATTGTTTAGTGATTATAATATAAGACATAACTGTCAACCATACTGTATATCTTAAGTAATCTTCAATAATTGTTTACCATGGCTGAGAATACATGATTGTCAACAACACCGTATATCTCAAGTAATCTTCAATAATTGGTTACCATTACTGACAATTATTCTTTCTTTTATTATTATTAATAAATTGTATAATGCCATTTTCCAGTTTTCCAAATACTACGATAGATTACTTGCTCAAATGATAAGAAACTCCTAGATATTCTTTAATTAAAAAGGCATCCCTACTCCACATCAAGAACGCCAGTGATAAATCAAAGATCTCATATGATTAAGAAGTATATTTTCTATCAGATATATAAGAAAAAATAAAGAAATAAATCAAGAGAGGATAAAAGAAAAGCGAATTGTGAGAAGATCGAAGCCGAGGAAACGTCACATAGCCGTTGGTGTAGGCGGTGCGGATCACACGGGAAAAAGGTCTCTACAAGAATCTGCTTTTACTGTATCACAAGAGAGAGAACTGCAGGGATACGGGGAAGGGATACGGGGAAGGGATACGGGGGAAGGGATACGGCTCTCGTACCAGATTGAGGGGGGGGGGGGGGGTGATAGGAGGGGCTGCTGAAAGAGGGTAGCAGTGCATAGCCGATAGGGAGCCGAGACTCGTAGGGAATTGTCATATAGCCGGATTTAGAGACTGGGGACTTTCAGGAAGGTACTATAGGAATGGAAGGGAGGTAGTATGATCCAAATATCTGGATGTCGGGCTGCTATGACTGTGTGTTTCTAAGCCTTTTCGCCTCGTGCTCGAGGAATATCCTGTCGTTATTTCGCCATAGGATAGACCTTGCCTCTTGAGAATACATATTTTTACTTCCGCCAACGAAAATCAGGAGGTTATGTTTCCACCCCTGTTTGTCTGTTTGCTTGGTTGCGAACCAATTCCTGGCCACAATTCTACTCATAAAGTAGTGAAAATTTCACGGATTAATTGTTATTTTGAGACAAGGAAGTGATTCAATTTTGAAAGTCATAGGTCAGAGGTCAAAAGTCAAAGATCAAGGTCAATAAAAAGGTCGAAAAATAAGGTGCCATGGCAGAGGTCACAATTTTACTCATAGAGTAGTGAAACTTTCAGGCATTAATTCCCATGATCAGACGCAGAAGAGATTCAATTTCCTAATTCTTAAGTTAAAGGTCAAGGTCAACGTCGAGCAAAAGGTCGACCGAATTAACCCTAACCTTAACCCCAAGTTCGTACATGGTTGTCACAGACTTCAAATACTCTCACGGTCTAAATTGATTCTGGGAAAGGTAAGCTGCTTTTGTGAAATAAGCTGCCGTGGCGGAGGTTTGCTCTCTCGGAGTGTTTTTCTTGTTACCTCCGACAACGAAGTTGTAAGGAGGTTATGTTTTCGCCTTTGTTTGTGTGTGTATGTGTATGTGTGTGTGTGTCTTTTTGTTCACAACTTCCTGGCCACAATTTTAATCGCAGAGTAATGAAAATTGCCGGGATTAACTGTTATGTAAAAAGCTGGAAATGATTAAATTTTGGAAGGTCATGGTCAAAGGTCAAGGTCACAGTCTAGTAAAATGTCAAATTCACGTAATCAGCCATAAGTTTGGACATCGTTGTCACAGAGACTTCAAACTTGATTCATAATTGAGTGTATGAAAATCCACGTCAATTAATACATGTTAAGGTCAAAGATCAAGATCAACGTCGAGAAATAAGCTAACGCAGCGGAGGTCTGCGCTCTACTAAGTGCCCCTCTAGTTTTAATATATTTTTAGTCTACTCTTCTTTTTTTCGTTTCATGAGTGCTTGCATTCGCTCGCTCTTGATGTCTCTCACCAAACGGATCGTTTTTGTTCCTTTTCTCTTTGTATATTTCCCTTGTGACGTTTCCACTCGGGACTCGGATCTTAATGTGTTTATTGTTCGCAAGGAGCCAAAGTGGTTCTCTTCTACACTTCGACGGGAAGAGGTGTCATTGTCCCCTTCATCTCTTCGTTACACTTATTTGCACTTGACGCCCAAAGGCCACTTTGCGCAATATTTGGATGAAAATCTGTAACTGGGGCTTTGAAGTCTTAATGGGATTCGAGTTGAAGAAATCTCAACTTGAAAGAACGGCTTACTCATTGTGAATTCGCACTGGTTGATGTGTTAAAATAACACTAATTCATATGGCATAACATCATCATCATCATCATCATCTCCTCCTACGACTATTGACGCAAAGGGCCTCGGTTAGATTTCGCCAGTCGTCTCTATCTTGAGCTTTTAATTGATACTTCTTCATTCATCATCTTCTTCGCAATTCATAGTTCTCAGCCATGTGTGCCTGGCATATACAAGATTATTATTATCATTATGTGGTTTATTTTATAATTTTGTATATACTTAAATTTGATACTTTTAATAAATAATATTGATATCTTGAGGGGCACACAGTCGAGCACAGACATACCCAGCGGAGGTCTATGCTCTATTACTCGACCTTTTGCTCGAACTTAGCCTTGACCTTTGACCTTAACATGTATTAACTGACGTGAATTTTCATGCACTCAAACATGAACTAAGTTTAAAGTCTCTGTGACAACGATGTCCAAACTTATGGCTGATTACGTGAATTGGACATTTTTGCTTGACCGTGACCTTGAACTTTGACCTTGACCTTCCAAAACTTACTCATTTCCAGCTTTTTACATGACAGTTAATACCTGCAAGTTTCATTACTCTACAATTAAAATTGTGACCAGGAAGGTGTTCACAAACAACCACAAACACACACACAAACAAACTCACAAACATGTGGTAAAACATAACCTCCTTCCAACTTCGTTGGCGAAGGTAATGAGGATTTAGGCTTAAAACGAAAATAAAGACCTCTTATAAGATTGAACAAGATGGGTAGCTTAAATGTGTTAAATTTAGTATTTGCAATCGATACTTTTTCAAAATGTTAAGAAACAGCCAATAGATATTATCATACCAGAATATTACCATTTTGTATCTAATATGAATAATGTTTTTTTTTTCTTTTTTTTTTGGGAAGGATAAGGGCCCTCAGTAGACCGTGGTCCTGTAATATTGGTCCACTTTGGGAAATATGCAGATATATAAATATAAATATATATATATATATATATATATACATATATATATATATATATATATATATAAATTTATATATATATTTACTTATATAAACAATATATATATAGATATAAATTGTTTACATATATATATGTATATATATATAAATATATACATATATATATATATATATATATATGTGTGTGTGTGTGTGTGTGTGTGTGAGTATGGGTAAAATTCACGAGAGCTAACACGTGATAAGTATAGGTCTACCTACTGAGTCTTCCGCAGCCATTGCCTAACCCTTCCTGGTCCTTGCTTGGGTAGAGAAGGGCTTAGTCGATGATCATATGTATATATAGTCAGTCTTAGGGCATTGTCCTGCTTGCTAGGGCAATGTCACTGTCCTCTGTCTCTTCCGTTCATGAGCGGAATTAAAAAAAAATTTTAAATCATGTTTCATACCACGGAATAAAAATAAAAATTCTGATTGAAATAAATGCTTTCGTCTTACTGACATCGTCATACTCATGGCACCAGCCACTCGTTGAGATACTACCACTAGAGAGTTATTGGGTCCTTTGACTGGTCAGAGAGAACTATACTGAAATTAATTTCAATCCTATACACAATTTTGTTTTATTCAATGTGGAAAATTGAATAGATTTTAATTTCTTTCATAATATATAATCACTATTTTGATTACAACTTTTTTACATGTCTCTTCTTTGACCCTTATCTAGGCCAGCATAGTGGTAACATGTTCGCCTAGCATTGGCATGGCAGCAGATCGACCCCAGCCTGGCACCGTAAGGTTAAGCTGTTTATTGGGGACATCACAGCTGTGGTTGGGCACCAGGGGGGGGGGGGGGAGGTTTGCCCGACTGACGTTCTGGTGAGTATCTATTCTGATGAAACTGGAACTGAAACTTTCCCGATCTAAAAGGGCCCTCCTGCGAGTCGATGCAAATATGCCTCACTAAAAAGAATTGACTATAGTATTACTCTGGCATTTTTGAGAAATGGATTTAATTTTTTTAAACTTCGTAAATGATAACATTTGGAATAGAACCATATTTACCTCTTACCTGTATCCATTAAAAAAGCGAGAAAAATTCAAGACAAACATTGTAACGAAAAATAAACACATAAGTGTCAATGGATCTTGAAGACACTAGTTTATATATGAGAGATATATTTTAATGTTGATACTGTTCTTAAAATATCTTATTTAAATTCCTAATTACTTCTTTTGTAGTTTAATTCTTTATTTCCTTTCCTCACTGGGCTATTTTCCTTGCTGGAGCCTTTGGGCTCTCAACACCCTGGGGTTGTAGCTTAGCAAGTAATAATAATAATAATAATAATAATAATAATAATAATAATAATAATAATAATAATAATAATAATAATTCTCAAAAAATTTCTGAGGAATCCGTTCATATCTTTCCATAATGAACGCTGACCTCATATTACAAAAAAAGATAGAATTGAAAAAGGACAAAATTCGGTAATTCTCGTCGAAGAAACGCCTCCGGTAATGACGTCACAAAACCTAGTGACGTCACAAAAACCCCAGAAGTCAAAACACACACCGAATTTCTTCAAGTCTTAATGGAAACCCAGGTAACGCATCCTCATCATCTCGACCACCGTCATCAACATTCACGGAGAGACATTTTAATTTATTCATGCGATGCAAATGACTAAGAATTAAAAGAGAGAAAGCGGAGGAATTTCTTTCACAGCCTGGCAAAATTATGAATGAACCCCAGGCTCGTTCATTTGGGATAAAAAAATCATCTGGTTAAAAATAAAACGAAAGGGAATGGGAGCTGGTTGCGTTCTCTTTTGCATGACGTCTTAGGATTTGCGTTTTTTCCCTAGTTTCTCGTTCGTCCTGATTCATAGGCTTTGGCTTTAACTTTGGAATAATGATAGAAATAGTAAGTATATATAAAAACCAGCGAATTATGAATATCTTTAATAAATATATAACATTATTCGATACCACAAATGATAATGAGATAACATGTACATGTTTCAAATAAGAAAGAAAATGTTATGCTTCGCGAAACGATTCCAACCAGGGATTGAAACGATAACACTTTTAAGTCATGCGATGAATAGCGTCGAAGACTTTTATTCTATTGTAATGGCAGTATTCTATCTAGACTCGTTGCGAAAGATGAAACTTAACATGCATGGATACATTCATATGTAATCACACTGCTTCAAGAATAATTTTGCGCAGATAAATCATTTATCTGAAGGTAAAGGATGGTTCTATTCCAAGTGTTTTCATTTGCGAAGTTTAAAAAAAAAATAAATCTATTTCTCAAAAATGCCAGAGGAATACTATAGTCAATTCTTTTTA
>NC_090732.1:2347035-2362035 GCF_036898095.1 Palaemon carinicauda | reverse complement strand
CTAGCGGTAGTATCTCAACGGGTGGCTGGTGTCCTGGCCAACTTACTACTTACCATAGCAAAGATTACCCAGAAGAAACCATTGCATTGAGGTCTGTAACATCAATTTATGTTATAAAAAATTTGATCAGCTGAATCCATACTTAAGAAAAGTTAGATCCTGATTTCCATTTAGACTTGTTAAACTGCTCTTTGTAACTTGCATAATTTATAATATTTATCATATATTGTAATTAGTGTTTTCTGTGTTATAAAGACCTTGAAAACCGAGAGTAGTGTTTGAAACGCGTTTTCTAAAATAATGAGCGCATGACAATAATGTTATATGTCAATATATAAATTCAATTGTGCTTCATTTCCGTTTTATCCTGAAAATGGATATATATATATATATATATATACAGTATATATACGGTATATATATATATTTATATATATATACATATATAGAGTATATATATATATATATATATATACGGTATATATATAGACATATATAATATATATATACATATATATATATATATATATATATTTATACATATATATATATATATACATATATATATATATAGGCTATATATATATATTTATACATATATATATATATATATATATATTTATTCATAGATGAATATAATGTATATACATTATATATGTGTACATATTTACAAATGTACATATGTATAAATATATATATATATATATATATATATGTATAAATAAATATATATATATTATATATATATATATCTATATATATATATATATATATACTACTTACATGCATATATATACAATATACATACATATATACATGTACATATATGTGCGTGTTTGAAAATGTAAGTGTATATGAATCCTGTCTGTTTAAATGGCCGCATGATTATGTACATGATCAATCACCATCCCAAATAATAAAAGAACCTGTAATCTATTCATAGCACTGAGAAACAATGTAACATCTTCCCAAATTAGGTTCACAAGCACAGGAATAAACATTCGTTAAACCACCAGCACCCAAAAGAAGCGACCGTCAATAGAGATCATCTAACATCGCGTGTCAACAGAATAATGAGGTAATTTAGCTTTTCAATACCTGTTGTTGGCAGGATAATTGGCTAGTATTTAGTGCAAAAGTGGAGGGGGGGGATATTAGTGCTCTAATATCGGCATTGAAGTTTAATTTCCATTAGAGTTCTCTTCCTTGAGGGTACACAAGGGTACACTATTCGATCTTATTTCTCTTTCTCTAGTTTTGTTAAAATTTTCATAGTTTCAATACGTAATATTTATCTTAATGTTGTTCTTATTTCTCTTCCTCTTGTTTTGTTTATATAGGAAATATTTATCTTGTTGTTACTGTTCTTAAAATGTTTTATTTTTCCTTGTTTCCTTTCCTCACTGGGCTATTTTCCATGTTGGAACCCCTGGGCTTATAGCATCCTGTTTGTCCAACTAGGGTTGTAGCTTAGCAAGTAATAATAATAATAATGATGATGCTACTACTACAACAAAAACTACTACTACTACTACTACTACTACTACTACTACTACTACTACTATAAATATAATAATAATAATAATAATAATAATAATAATAATAATAATAATAATACTGGGTAGCAGAAACACTTCTATAATCTCTCTAGGATGAATATCATCTGGACCTGCTGCCAGAGACTTACTGAGTCAGGGTTCAAAGGCTGTTCATGAATGGCAGAGGCAAGGGATAGGAACAATGTCCTAGAGAGTGACCATATATACATATGATCAGCCCCCAAGACCCCTCTCTAACCAAGCTATGACCAGGTAGGGCCAGGCAATGGCTGCCAATGACTCAGAAGGGATGGTGAGGTTGCAGCACCTGGCCTGGTGATCGCCAGACTGGGGTTCGAGTTCTACTCTCAAATTCGTTGGTTCCTTTGGTCGCTGCAATCTCACCATCCTTGTAAGCTAAGGATATGGGGTTTCAGGGACCCTATAGGTCTATCTGCTGAGTCATCAATCAACAGCCATTTCCTCGCCTTCCATGGTCTTACCTAAGATGGAAATGGGGCTTGGGCACTGACCATAAGTAATATGGTCAGTCTCTAAGGTATTATCCAGCTTGATAGGGCAATGTCACTGTGCCTTGCCTCTGCCATTCATGAACGGCTTTTAAACCTTTAAATAAGAAAAATGGTCAGCCACGAATATCTAATGATATGTTATTCCAATGGGAGTCGTTCGAGTTGCTTAACATCGCAGAGTCAAATTTATTACCACACAATGGAAATTTTTTTCATTGTTATTATATATTGCAAGTTGGTCTCTGAACAGAATATTCATCGGGGCGTTTAGAATTCAACACGCGTTCGTGGTGTAAGTTTTATTCTCCCGTGAGCTTCTTGAGAGAGAGAGAGAGAGAGAGAGAGAGAGAGAGAGATGGTGATAATACTGTGCATCATTAATATTTGCGTGAGCGCCTTGTTTTTTTAATTATATTGTTGATAAATCATACGATAATGAGAACCATTGTTTCAAAGGGGAAGCATCATCGTTATCATTATTATTATCATTATCATTATTATTATTATTATTATTATTATTATTTTTATTACTAGCTAAGCTACAACCCTGGTTGGAAAAGCAGGATGCTATAAGCCCAAGGGCTCCAACAAGGAAACAATAGCCCTGCGAGGAAAGAAAATAAGAAAATAAATAAATTACAAGAGAAGGAATAAACAATTGAAATACAAGATTTTAGCAACAGTAACAACAACAAAATAGATCTTTATTATATAAACTATCAAATGTAATGTTCTCTATACGTTTTGCTTTTCTGGTAAAGAGCCACTAATCATCTAAGTGAATTAATCTAATTCTTTACTAATGTGTGTATATATATATATATATATATATGTACATATATATATACATATATATATATATGTATATATATATATATATATATATAGATAGATAGATATATAAAGGATACATCTTTGTTATAAGTAAATGTTGCAAATTTTTCTTTTAGTACATTAAAGGCAAGTCCGAGGCCTACATGGCTGAGGACTATGAAGCGTTAAATAGGAGATGATGAAAGGCGAAGTATTGATTTATAAGCTCAAGATAGAGATAATTGGCGAAATTTAACCGAGGCCCTATGTGTTAATAGGCGTAGGAAGAGATGATGATGATGATGATGATGATGATATTAAAAGTAAAGGTTAAAGGCATCTGTTTTCAGTTCCAGTTCCATCAGAATAGATGCTCACCAGAACGTCAGCCGGGCAAGCCTAACCCTCTACTGTGGTGCGCAACCACAGCAGTGGCCTCCCTAGTAAATATCTTAAATTCAGTCCCGGTCTGGAATCGAGCTGGTGCCATGAGCATGCTAGGCGAACACATTACTACTGTACTGTACTAGCCAGGAGGATATTGATTCCATATATAATCTGATATCTGATATAAAATTATAAAAGATATTTCCAACTGCATTTGGATATAGCGGACTAGAGTTCGAGTCTCGCTCAAACTAGTTAGTTCCTTTGGTTGATGCAACCTCACGAACCTTGTGAGCTAAGGATGGGGGGTTTGGGGAAGCCAATAGGTCTATTTCCCTAAGTCACCAGTAGTCATTGCCTGTCCATCCTTGGTGCTAGCTTGGGTGGAGAGGGGGTTGGGCACTGATCATAAATATATATGGTCAGTCTCTAAGGCATTATCCAGCTTGATAGAGCAATATCACTGTCCCTTACCTCTGCCATTTATAAGCGACCTTTCAACCTTTAAATGAAAAACAGAATATTATGGTGCCCTTAAGAATATCAGTTTGAATTTCTAGTTAAGTTGTGAAAGGGAAGTACTCAATCTCTCTAAGTGGTCTCCACTTCTACGGAAAAAATACTAAAAAATCTCTTGAACAGAGCAATTACTTCCATCCACTTTAGTCCTAAACAAGAACAATCAGAGATTACAGACCTCCACCAATGAATATTGCCAACATTTACCTAAAGTCTACGGACATCGCCTCCATCTTTTCATGTGCTGACTGTACAGTAGATGATGTATTAAGCAATATTGATCGATAATCGTTTTCTTGATCCGTATCACCTACAAAATTTCATGGTTTGTATCGATGTATAATATCTATCCATTGTTTTAATTCAATGTGTCAATTTGTTTTGAGTTAATCTTCAAAATTGTGAAAAATGGAAATCCGGATCTAGAATCCGGATCCGGATTAATGGGGTCCTCCATGACCTACGATCTATCTGTGGTGAATATTTCATCAAAATCCGTTGAGTAGTTTTGACGTAATCCTGTCTACAGACACACAGGCAAATAAGTAAACAAATAATTAAATAAATAAACCGTCTCGATTTTATAACCTCCTTGGCGGACATGAAGTGAAGCCTATAAAAAAAGATATTATTTTCCTTTATCAGCTTTTGGGTTCCTGTGAAATAACTTATTAACAATGAGTGATAGATAAGCTTAAAATAATTTGATGTTTCCTTTTACAAAATATAAGATTGACATCTAGGTTTTAAAGGTCGCTCCTGAATGGCAGAGGCAAGGCCAGTGACACTGCCCTAACAAGCAGGGCAATGCCCTAGAGACTGACCATATATGACCAGTGACAAAGCCCGCTCTCCAGCAAAGCTAGGACCAAGGAGGGCCAGACAATGGCTGCTGATGAAACGGCAAGGGGACCTATAGGCTTCCTCAAAACCCACATCTTTAGCTCACAAGGATGGTGAGGTTGCAGACACCAAATGAATTTATCATCACGAGAAGAAAGATGATGTTAATCGTCTAAGAACACGGCACTTGTAAAGACAAAACAGAGGAGAACAGAAATCCCTTACATTTAAAAACACTCTGTGCTTCATGATTACCTCCGCCAACGAGGTTTGGAGGAGGTTATGTTTTACCCTCTGTTTGTGTGATTGGTTTGTGTGTGTGTTTGTTTATGAACAACTTCCTGGCCACAATTTTAATCGTAATGAATCTTGCAGAGATTAACTTTTATGTAAAAAACTGGAAATGATTAAATTTATGGAAGGTCAAGGTCAAAGGTCAAGGTCAACGGTCAAGGTCAAATGTCAAGGTCAAAGGCCAAGGTCATGGTGACCAAACTATCCAATTGACGTAATCAACCATAAGTTTGGACATCGTTGCCACAGAGAATTCAAACTTAGTTCATATTTGAGTGTATGAAAATCCACGGCAATTAATACATGTTAAGGTCAAAGGTCAAGATCAAGCAAAAGGTCGAAAAATAAGCTGCCACGGCGGAGGTCTGCGCTCAACTGAGTTCCCCTCTAGTTTTGCTTTAATATCTTGTTCATACGATCTGACAAATCAAGAACCCGAATTTTCAAAGAAGATTTCATGTGGACGAGAGAATTGGGAAGCTCGCGGTCGAGTGTTGGGGAGGAACAATGGGGAAGGGGGGGGGGGGGGGGGAGGAGTTGGGTGACTTGGGGGAGTTGTGGGGGGGTATGGCGGGTCTTTTTATGACGACCATCCACTGGGTGCCATTATCATAATGACCCCTAAATCAGTCGTTTTTTTCTCTTGGTGTGTAATTAGCAGAGAAGCAAACGGTACGGATGAGACTCACATTAAGTCCTTCTGTTCTCATGACTCATTTCCTAAAAGATTATCATTTTAAATATTATTATTACTAGCTAAGCTACAACCCTAGTTGGAAAAGCAAGATGCCATAAGACCAGGGGATCCAACAGGGGAAAATAGCCCAGTGAGGAAAGGAAATAAACTACAAGAGAGGTAATGATCAATCTAAATAAGATATTTTTAGAGTATTATTATTATTATTATTATTATCATTATTATTAGCAAAGCTAAAACCATAGTTGGAAAAGCAAGATCCTATAAGACCAGGGGATCCAACAGGGGAAAATAGCCCAGTGAGGAAAGGAAATAAACTACAAGAGAAGTAATGATCAATTTAAATAAAATATTTTTAGGGTATTATTATTATTATTATTATTATTATTATTATTATTATTCTTACTAATTACTAAGCTACAACCTTAGCAGGAAAAAGCAGAATGCTATAAGCCCACGGGTCTTCTTTAAGAATTTTCAGAACACGTATTTATTTCCTTAAATACTTTTGATTATACCTCATGCTTTTGAGGAAAAAAACAGAGAGAGAGAGAGAGAGAGAGAGAGAGAGAGAGAGAGAGAGAGAGAGAGAGAGAGAGAGAGAGAGAGTCTTACTTAAGAATTTTCAGAACATACGTATTTATTTCCTTAAATACTTTTCATCATACTTCATGGTTTTAAGGAAAAAAACAGTGACAGAGAGAGAGAGAGAGAGAGAGAGAGAGAGAGAGAGAGAGAGAGAGAGAGAGAGAGAGAGAGAGAGAGAGAGAGAGAGAGAGGAAAAAATCCACAAGAGCTCGTATTTCATTCACTCGTTTTAGTTCAATGACCTGATCACATGGAAGCAAAAACCTGCCTTAATTTCACAGTGCTTTAGGATCACTTTTGCTTGCAAGTCTTCGTAACTCGAGATTCTCATTCCACAGGATTTTTGTTTATATATTTTTTTGCAGTTCCTCAAAAGTGTTCCTCTCTAATCACATCCATAGATTACCATTCCTTGACGTTATTTGATTATCTCTCTCTCTCTCTCTCTCTCCTCTCTCTCTCTCTCTCTCTCTCTCTCTCTCTCTCTCTCTCTCTCTCTCTCTCTCTCTCTCTCTCAAATCCTGACAGATGTTCTTTTATTTTACCAGATAAAAATTAAAGAAACAAAATGCTCTCTCTCTCTCTCTCTCTCTCTCTCTCTCCTCTCTCTCTCTCTCTCTCTGCTTATTTTTCAAAAGCATAAAGTATGATTGAAAGTATTTAAGGATACAATTACGTATGTTCTGAAATTTTTCAAGGAACTCTCTCTCTCTCTCTCTCTCTCTCTCTCTCTCTCTCTCTCTCTCTCTCTCTCTCTCTCTCTCTCTCTCTCTCTCTTTCAAGAGCATGAAGTATGATTAAAAGATTTAAGAAAATAAATGCGTATGTTCTGAAATATCCTAAGGAAGACACCCCCCCTCTCTCTCTCTCTCTCTCTCTCTCTCTCTCTCTCTCTCTCTCTCTCTCTCTCTCTCTCTCTCTCTCTCGTCTTAATCCGAGGCATTATCATTTAATTACTATCTACGGAGGGACCATTCATCCATTAAGGGACATATGATTTATTGTCCTGGCTTCCTTTGATTCTTCAAATGGTCGAGATTAATCTCAGTTGAAAAGTGAGTTTTGTCTTATGCCAACAAAAAAATCTTTCATTGCTAATTCTATGGAAATGTTATTCATATTATTATTACTTTATTGACTTAATGTTACAAAAGCTTCTAAAGGTATAGATACACCATTCACTACATAAACTGTATACGAGAATCTTGCACAAGACAGATTTGCTTTAGCCAAAATATTATGTCCACAAAAAAAAAAAAAAAAAAAAAAATATATATATAAACATACAAACAAATTGCAACTAGTAACAAGTTTGTTTAAAGATACAGTTAAAAGAATAGCAATCTTAATCTGAAATTATCCGTGAAAATATACTGTTCTCAGCCGTATTTCATTAAAATACAGGCGACCGTAATTCTAACATACTTTGTTATTATTTTTAACGGGATGGTGACTGTAATATCACTCCTTTACGTCAATATATCAGTTTTTAAAACGATAAATGCCTGGCAACATTTATTCCAGGATTTTTACCGGTTTCTTTTACCGGAAAACTTATAAGTGTAGGTAATATTAAGTATAATGACACGGGTTATTAAAAACTGTATGACCTACACGCTTTTTTAGTCTTACTTTCATCGTAACTAAAATTTCTTTCAATTACCTGATGGAAAATCTAGTAAACGAAACTCTAAAATGAGATGGGCATAATGGTTGCTTACATTTTCTTTCTTTCTTTAAAAAAAAAGCATGTCTTTAGTAACTCTGAGGAAACACAATTACATATGGACTATCTGATTCTTTGAGAGAAGAAATCCCTTTATTATTATTTATTAAAATTTTGAGAGATATATTAAAGTGAGTATATACTTTTTTCCTATATGTATCTTATAACCAATATTGCAAATTGCTGTGTATAATATAAAAAAAAAATGACGTCTTTAAATAAATAAATAAAAAATCAAGCACTTGAGATATATGTCCTATGCTTGAAGACATGTGTTACTGTTCTTAAAATATTTTATTTTGATTGTTCATTACTTCTGTGGCTTTATTTCCTTTCGTCACTGGGCTACTTTTTCCTGCTGGAGCCCCTTGGGCTTATAGAATCTAGGGTTGTACCTTAGCTTGTAATAATAATAATGATAATAATAATAATAATAATAATAATAATAATAATAATAATAATAATAATAATAAAATAAAAATTATAATAATAATAATAATAATAATAATAATAATAATAATAATAATAATAATAATAATAATAATAATGATGATGATGATGATGATGATAATAATAATAAAAATAGTAATAATAATAATAATAATAATAATAATAATAATTATTATTATTATTATTATTATTATTATTATTATTATTATTATTATTATTATTATCATTTGTCTATAAGACTTTTCACTGAATACAAATGTAATAAGTTCTTGTAAAGAAAATGCAGTTACATAATCCTTTCTTGCTCGTAAATGGACAGGAATCTCGTGATAGAAATATATCAAATTTAGTTTCCCTTATGCTACCTAGAGATATTGTTTGGAAAAAAAAAATATTCAAAATATATTATTATTACTGGCTAAGCTACAACCCTATACCTGGAATATATGTTGCCATGTATTTACCGTTTTAAAAACGTATATACTGATGTAAAGGAGTGATATTACGGTCACTAACCCGTAATAGATAATAACAAAGTCAGGTAAAAATGACCGTCACCTGTGTTTTACTGAAATATGGCTCAGAACAGTATATTTTTTACGGAGAATTTCCGATTAAAATTACGGATTTTTTTTTTTTACTAGAGCAGTGGTAAAAGAAAATTGTTATAAGCCCAAGGGCTCCAACAGGGGAAAATAGCCCAATGAGAAAAGGAAATAAGGAAATAAATAAACGATATAAGAAGTAATGAACAATTGAAATAAAATGTTTTAGAAATATTAAAGCAGATATTTCATATACAAACTATAAAAAGACTTATGTCAGCCTGTTCAACATTAAAACATTTGCTGCAAGTTTGAACTTTTGAAGTTTTAGTTATTCACCAAGTGAAGTAAAAAAAAACATTAGTTGTTGAATTATGAAATTGTGATAATTAGTTCTGTCTGGCGCAGACAAGCAGGGTGAGACATCCAGACATAGTGGGCAGCATCCGTGTAATGAAATTAACTTTTTCTCAAATTCAAAATGTTATTAATACACTGCACTGGACATCAGATTGGCTTTTACGATTTGAATCGCGTATTTTAATCCACCGCTTTATTTTTCTTTCTTACCTAATAGGGTTGCGTTGGCCGATGCGGTAACGTCCCTGACTGGTGAACGCCAGGCTGTGATTACAGTCCTGCTTAAACTCGTTAGTTCCTTTGGTCACTGCAACCTCAACATTCTTGTGAGTTAAGGATGCAGGATTTGGGGGAACCTATAGGTCTATATGCTGAGTCATCAACAGCCATTGCCTGGCTCTCCTTGTTCCAAGCGTCGGTGAAGAAGCGGCTTGGGCGCTGATCATATGTATGTATGGTCAGCCTGCTTAAACTCGGTTGTTCCTTTGGTCGCTGAAACCTCACCATCCTTGTGAGCTAAGGATGGGGGGGGGGGGTTTGTTTCGGGGGAGCATATAGGTCTATATGCTGAGTCATCAGCAGCCATTGCCTGGCCCTCCTTGTTCCTTGCTTGAGGGGGAGAGGAGGCTTGGGTGCCGATCATAAGTAATATGGTCAGTCTCTAGGGCATTGTCCAGCTTGCTAGGGCAATGTCAATGTCCCTTGCCTCTGCCATTCATGAGCGGCCTTTAAACCTTTAACACTCGCCCCCTAAGGAGCTTCACGTACTATAAAAGAAATCTTACTTTTCTCAGCGTATGTCTCGTCTTCCTCTGCTCTTCCCCCTTACCTTTACCAACACCCCTTCCCTAAATCACCCCCCCAAAACCCCAAACACCCCTCCCCTCTCACCTACCCCCCTCCCCTTTCCCTCGCTCACCGAGTTCCGAGTTAGGTTAGCAAGGAAATGAGAGCAGGAGGGGCGTAGATTGGTTCTTGACTTAGTGGTGAGGCCTCAGGCAGTTTGACTATCAACACCTCATTTCTCCCTCCCCTCCCTTACTTGGAGGGGGAGTAGCAGTGGTTCATGGGTAGGAGAAAGGAGGGGGGGGGAGGAGGAGACAACGAGGAGTGGAAGGTACGAGGAAGGTAGAAGTAGGTGCGAAGAAGAGACTGGAAAGTGAAAAGAAGTGCAGGTTGTTATTATTATTATTATTATTATTATTATTATTATTATTATTATTATTATTATCATATGCTGAGCTACAACCATAGTTGGAAAAGAAGGATGCTATAAGCCCAAGGGCTCCAACAGGGAAAATAACCCAGTGAGGAAAGGCAACAAGTAAAAATAAAATATTCCAAGAACAGTAACATTAAAATAAATATTTCCTATATAAACTACAACAACTTTAACAAAACAAGAGGAAGAGAAATAAGATAAAATAGTGAGCCCGAGTATACTCTCAAGCTAGAGAACTCTAACCCAAGAAAATGGAAGACCATGGTACAGAGGCTATGGTACTACCCAAGACTAGAGAACAATGGTTTGATCTTAAGGATCGAGAAAGGATATAATTTTTTTTTCGATATAGAATACCGAGTGGAGAGTTTTTGAATGCTCATGTCTGTATTCTGGAAAGCAAACGGTGATTGAAGAGAAAACGTTCTCAGAAAACGTCCTAGAACATTCAGGTCTACATGTTGTAAGCCTGAAATAGTGATCGGTATGTTTTCATAAAAAAATATATATTTTGATTATGATGTACAAAATACAGAAATGATTAACATATTCACTAATCATAACAGGAAATCTAATATCTTAAAATTTACTGAATAAATTTCTAGTTGGTTTATAAAAGTTTTGAAGACTGTTTATAAATTCATAGGTCAAACTTATTCCATTATTTGTATTTTGTATAAGATCTTACTTAATATCGAAATTGAAATTTGAAAGTTATGCGATTTAATTATATATATATATATATATATATATATATATATATATATATACATATATATATATATATATATATATATATATATATATATATATATATATATATATATATATATATATATATATGTTGTACAACAATGTGTAGAATATAGAATTCCACTTTTGATGGCATCGTGGAGTATGAAAAAGCCTTTGATTGTGTACACAGGCCAATTTTGTGGAGAGTCTTGCGTTATTATGAAGTTCCTGATAAATATGTAAATCAGATTAAGTCTATTCATGAGCATAGCCAGTGCAAAGTTACTGTTAGTGGAGCCCTGTCAAATGAATTTCCAGTGAACAGTGGAGTACTCAAAGGGAATGTGTTGTCACCTATGTTGTTTATCCTCCTCGTGGATTTTGTAATGCGTAGAACAGTTGCGGATGGCGGAGGATTGGACTAGATGGGTAATAGGAAATTAGCGCACCTGGATTATGCTGATGACACTGTCCTTATTAGCAAACCGCCACAGGACTTACAAAGATTGCTTACCAGAATGCATGAAATATCAGATGAAGTTGGACTCGAGATAAATAGAAAAAGAAAGAGATGATGAGAACGGAACATGCAATTGAAGAAGAAATATTGGAAGGAGAAAGGATTAATGAGGTGGAATTATTTAAATATTCAGGAACTATGATCTCTAATACAGTTTGAAGTCTATGTGACAACGATGTCCAAAATTATGGCTGATTAAGTTAATTGGACATTTTGCTTAACCATGACCTTACCCTTGACCTACCAAATTTCAATCTTCGCCAGCTTTTTACCTAACAGTTAATCCCTGCATGTTTCATTACTCTACGATTAAAATTGTGGCCAGGAAGCTGTCCACAAACAAACACACAAATAGGGGTGAAAACATAACCTCTTTCCAACTTCGTTGGCGGAGGCAATAAAAATGAGATATGTTCTGCAATGGAATAAATAGATTATTCGTTATGAAATATTTTAATAGCTATTGTCAATTGTATTCTGCTATATTGACATGTGGACCCGTTTGTAGGTTTCAGGTTTAATCAACGAACCATTTGCTTGTGGGCTAATAATAGTCCGGCTATATCAAATTGGGTTCCTGGTAATAACGATTATGAAAACTGAATTTAATATATGCCACAGCTCAAATGAAAGTGTTGTGCACAAAGTTTATTCATACCACATTTGTAACGAGTAACGTGTATATATTTATGCATACATACTTACATAACTATACACACACACACACATATATATATATATATATATATATATATATATATATATATATATATATATATATATATGTATATATATATATATATATATATCATCTATTCCTACTCCTATTGACGCAAAGGGCCTCGGTTAGATTTCGCCAGTCTTGTCTATCTTGAGCTTTTAATTCAATACTTCTCCATTCATCATCTCCTACTTCGCGCTTCATAGTCCTTATTTTCAAGTTATCATAATCATCATGTCAACACAACCCTCGACTCCAGGGACAAAAAAAAAAAAAAAAAAAAAAAAAAAAGTAGTCCTATTTCTAAGTTATCATAATCATCATGCTAACACAACACTCGACTCCGGAGACAAAAAAAGTAGTCCTATTTCTAAGATTTCATCATCATCATGCCAACTCAACACTTGATTCCAGAAAAATAAATAATCTTATTTCTAAGTTATCATAATCATCATCCTCCCAACTCAACACTTGACTCCAGAGACAAAACAGAAATAGTCCTATTTCTAAGTTTTCATCACCATTGTGGTCACTCAACTATTTCTAAGTTATCATTATCCTTATGCCAACTCAACTCTCCACTCCAGAGACAAAACAGAAATAGTCCTATTTCTAAGTTTTCATTATCATCATGCCAATTCAACTCTCGACTCCAGAGACAAAACAGAAATAGTCCTATTTCTAAGTTTATCATCATCATCATGCCAACTCAACTCTCGACTCCAGAGACAAAACAGAAATAGTCCTATTTCTAATTTTATCATCATGCCAAGTTGACACTCGACTCCAGACAAAATAAAATAGTCCTATGCTTCCTCTCCCAGACATTCTAGTAAGAAGATGATGCATCAAGTAACATCTTCCTTATAGCTCGGTCCATCCCTGGAGGCAATATCACAGAGTATAGGCCTAAGCGAGAAAAAAAAGAAGGAAAGGGGAGAGAGGCTTATCCTTGCATTTGTCATTCTTAGCAGCCTCCGTGTGTCGAATGGCGATAGTTCCGAAGGCGTTGTTACAACCAGACGATCCTTCAAAGGACGCTATGCGCTTTCTTTCATATCTGCGCCTCTTAATAGATTCACTGAATATCTCTATTCGATGTTATCCTTTATTATTTTCCGTTCTTTTCGTTTTTTGTTTTGTTTACTACCCCCTTTTATTTATTTTTTTAACAGTAAAGATATTTTTGATAATATCTTTATATATGTTATATACCAAAATTTATTAATATAGTTTTACAAGTGTTATTACATTAATCTAAATATTCAAAAACTTATTAATATAGTTTTACAAGTGTTATTTCAGTAATCTATTCATTCCAAAACTTATTAATATTGTTCTTGAAGTGATATCCTTTTGCGGGTGTCAATTTATTTGGAATAATATATCATCATTATCATCTCCTCCTACGTCTATTGATGCAAAGGACCTCAGTTAGATTTCGCCAGTCGTCTCTATCCTGAGCTTTTAATTCAATACTTCTCCATTCATCATCTCCCACTTCACGCTTCATAGTTCTCAGCCATGTAGGCCTGGGTCTTCCAACTCTTCTAATGCCTTGTGTAGCCCAAACTCTCTAGGGAAGTGCAAAGAGCATGCCCAAACCATCTCCATCTACCCCTCACTATGATCTCATCTACATAAGGCACTCTAGTAATCTCTCTGAGAGTTTCATTTCTAATCCTGTCCAGCCAGTTAACTCCCAATATTCTGCTGGGGGATTTGTTTTCAAATCTACTAAATCTGTGGGATATTGCTTTACTGTCATACCACGATCCATGTCCATAGAGTAACACCGATCTCACTAAACTGATATATAGTTTGATTTTTATGATCTCTGATACTACTGGGTCCTTAGAATTGGAGTTTAATAAAAGATTGAGGAAATGGAATTAGATAATGGCTAGGTTAAATAGAATATGTAATATATATATATATATATATATATATATATATATATATATATATATATATATATATATATATATGTATATGTACAGCTTGTATATATTTAGTCCTCATTATTTAGCCCACATATATTCCTTGCAATATATGCTATTGCCTTTTATTTAAGTCTCTCGCACTCTATCTAGCAACGTTTCTTAGGCAACGCATATTTCATAAATAAAAAAATAAGTCTATATACCGAAATCTTTAGAAACTATACAACCCCCCCCCCCTAAAAAAAGACATTTCCGCAAGTTGAAAAGAAACCTCTTTTTACCGAGCCGCTCCAAACACCTCGACAACCATTTCATTGGACTTTTCCCTCAAAAGGTTCCAGCCAAGTTCCTGGGGTTCCAGCGATGTTCCAGAGGTTCCAGCCAGGTTCCAGAGGTTTCAGCCAGGTTCCAGAGGTTCCAGCCAAGTTCCAGAGGTTCCAGTCAGGTTCCAGAGGTTCCAGCCAAGCTCCAGCAAGGTTCCAGCCAGGTTCCAGAGGTTCCAATCAGGTTCCAGAGGTTACAGCTAAGTTCCAGAGGTTCCATCAAGGTTCCAGAGGTTCCAGCCA
>NC_090732.1:2319535-2337035 GCF_036898095.1 Palaemon carinicauda | reverse complement strand
ATCTCGACGTGACCAATCAAAAAATCTACAGCACAATTTTGTATGTTATTTATATACAGTTATTATTCAATAATATCTTAGAAGGGATTTCAGTACTGCTGAACTTTTGACTGAATCATAAGCTTTCTCAAAGTCTATAAATCCCATATTTTCTATAAAAGCATAAAAGAACACTACCTTTCATTGCATTTGTCTGTGTCCCTCTCTTTCCCATATCACTTACTTTTGTTCTCAAACTATAATGATACTGTTTCTAATACCACAAATACTGTTATTACAATTAACACTAATGATGTAGCAGCTGTTGGCAGATATGGTATTACTAAGAACACAGTTGGCACAGCAGTATTAACAGCAGTAATTAAATCTTTCGATGTAAACACAATCAATAAATTTTCAGTTGATTCGGCCATATGGAGGTAAATATAAACAAAGGTTCCAGCGGTCTATGAGGGGAATAAACAGGTTCCACCGATGTTCGAGGGGAAAAAGAGAGGTTCCACCGGTGTTTCAGGAGAAAAATAGGTTCCACCGGTGTGTTAGGGGATAAAAGGGGTTTCCACCAATGTGTGAGGGGAAGAAGAGGTTCCACCGGTGTAAGGGGAAAAAAAGAGGTTCTACCAGTGTTAGGGGAAAACCGAGGTTGAACCAATGTACGAGTTAAAAAGAGGTTCCACCAATGTGAGAGGAAAAAAGTTCTAACAATGTGTGGGAAAAAAAGAGGTTCCCAAAGTATGAGGGAAAAAAAAAAGAGGTTTCACTAGTGTGTGAGGGGGAAAAAGAGGTTCCACTAATGTGTGAGGCGGAAAAAAAAGTTCAACTATTGTGCGAGTGGAAAGAGAGGTTCCACCAATGTGTGAGAGAAAAAAAGAGGTTTCGCCAATGTGTGAGGAAAAAAAAGAGGTTCTACTGGTGCGAGGGAAAAGAGGTTCCACCAATGCATGAGGGGAAAAAGAGGCTCCACCAATTCATGCCAGAAAAAAAAGAGGTTCCACCAATGCATGAAGGGAAAAAAAGTGGTTTCACCGATGCATGAGTGGAAAAAAGTGGTTCCACCAATGCATGAGGGGAAAAAGAGGTTCATTCGTAGTGTGGAGGGGAAAAAAAGGTTCCACCATTGTGCGAGTGAAAAAAGAGGTTCCACCAATGTGTGAGGGAAAAAACAGGTTTCACCAATGTGTTAGTAAAACAAAGAGGTTCCACTGGTGTGAGGGAAAATAGGTTCCAACAATACATGAGGGGAAAAAAGAGCTTCCACCAATGCGTGAGGGGGAAAAAGAGGTTCCACCAATGCTTGAGGGGGAAAAAGAGGTTCCACCAATGCGTGAAGGGGAAAAAGATATTCCACCATTGCGTAAGGGAAATAAAGAGGTTCCACCAAAGCGTGAGGGAAAAAAAAAGAGGTTCCACCAATGTGTAAGGGGGAAAAAGAGGTTCCACCGGTGTGTGAAGGGAAAAAGGATAGGGGGAAATTAAAGGTAATACATTTGTTAGACGGCCAGAGCGACAGCTGTGATAGGAAGCCATTAATTACCAGACAGACCATCTGTGACTAATGTCGCCACTTAAGCCGAGTGGTGTTTAATTACTGTGGAATTGATTGGTTAAATACAGCCTACAGTTAGTTTTGATTCAATTCCGTTTATGGCCGGAGTCATGGAAGCCTTTTCGATCAATGGACTTCCGGAGAGCGAAGTTTATTTACTTGTTTAGGGCTGACTATAGTAACGTTTTTTCCTACGTTGTTAATTGATGTCAAACGTTTAGTAGCAAAGTTTATTTAGTTGTTTAGTGCCGACTTTAAAACGCCCTTTCCTATGCTGTTAATTGATATCAAATGTTTAGTAACGTTTTTTCTTTAATTGATGTCAAACATTTAGTAGCAAAGTCTATTTTGTTGTTTAGTGCTGACTTTAAAACGTATTTTCCTATGCTGTTAATTGATGTCAAATGTTTAGTAACGTTTTTTCTTTAATTGATGTCAAACATTTATTAGCAAAGTCTATTTACTTGTTTAGTGCCGACTTTAAAAGGTTTTTTTCCTATGCTGTTAATTGATGTTAAACATTTAGTAACGTTTCATGTTAATTGATGTCAAACATTTTGTAACGTTTTTCCTATGCTGTTAATTGATGTTAAATATATAATAGCAAAGTCTATTTAGTTGTTTAGTGCTGACTTTAGTAACGTTTTTTTCTATGCTGTTAATTGATGTCAAACATTTAGTAACGTTTTTCCTATGCTGTTGATTGATGTCAAACATTTAGTAACGTTTTTCCTATGCTGTTGATTGATGTCAAACATTTAGTAACGTTTTTCCTATGCTGTTGATTGATGTCAAACATTTAGTAACGTTTTTCCTATGCTGTTGATTGATGTCAAACATTTAGTAACGTTTTTTTCCCTTGATGTCAAACATTTGTATTCTTGTTTTAATTTTATATAATTTTCGTGGTAAAATAGTAAAATTTCACTATTAAAAGTTGTCAGTAATACTATCATAAAGTTAATTCTAATGCCATCACACCAAAAGCTTTTTCCATTTCTACCCTTAATTTATGTCAAACATTTAGATTTACTTTTCAATTTCATTTTATATAATTTTCGTAGTAAATTAGTAAAATTTTCACTATTAAAACTTGCCTTATATTGAAATCAATTAATTCTATATCCATCAAACCAAACATAAGAAATAGTGTTTTATTATTATTATTATTATTATTATTATTATTATTATTATTATTATTATTATTATTATTATTATTATTATTATTATTATCATTATTATTATTATTAAAGGCTAAGCTACAACCCTAGTTGGAAAAGCAGGATGCTATAAGCCCCGTGAGGAAAGGAAACAAGAAAAATGAAATATTTCAAGAATAGTAACAACATTAAAATAAATATTTCCTATATAACTATAAAATCTTTAACAAAACAAGGGGAAAAGGAACTAGATAAAACAGTGTGCCCGAGTGTACCCTTATATCCAATAGTTTCAAATTACTTTAAACGTTAACTAATCAATTCGGGTGATTCTTATATTTCCAGAAAGACCAGCAAAGAGAATAATTGAGTAAGACTAATATAATTTTTTTTGGTTATATAAACAGCAAGTTTATACCAGTTCAAATATGATGATTTCCTTTAAGATTTTCATCGATATAAAAATATATGTAATATGATTTGAAAAAAAATCAACATTGAAAAATGTGTAACATTTAACGACTCAAATAAATTGTAAATATCACATGTAGTCTCTCTCTCTCTCTCTCTCTCTCTCTCTCTCTCTCTCTCTCTCTCTCTCTCTCTCTCGGTACTCTATTGTCTACGGCAGACATTGTTTAGGACTCTTGTTTAGAAGGCAGGCCCAAGGGTTACAACAGGGAAAAAATAGCCCAGTGAGGAAAGGAAATAACGAAATAATTAATTTCAAGGTCTTTCTGGCCGTATAAATATTTGCACTTAAAAGACCTTTAATTCTAGAGTTAATTCTTCCGTGACCTTTATGGTGTGTTCGCACATTCGTTATTATTAATTTCCCGCTTTTTTTTATTTGGACCAAACAAAAATTTGCTCAGGTCTTTTCTTTATAATAGGTGATATTTAACATATCTCTCAATTCATATATAGAAAGATTGTGGTCGCCTATTTGAGAAGTCCTTGCCTGATGATCTGCCGGACAGGAGTTCGAGTCAGATCAAGGTCAATTATTATTATTATTATCATTATTATTATTATTATTATTATTATTATTATTATTATTATTATTATTATTATTATTATTATTACCTAAGCTTCAACCCTAGTTGGAAAATCATGATGCTATAAGCCCAAAGGCTCCAACAGGGAATATAGCCCAGTTAGGAAATGAAATAAGGAAACAGAAAGAATAATGTCTGAATGTACTCTCAAGTAAGGGAACTCTAACCTAAGCCAATGGAAGACAATGGTGCAGAGGCTATGGCATTACCCAAGGCTCGATAACAAAGGTTTGATTTTAGAGTGTCCTATTCCTAGAGAAGCTGATTACCATAGCTAAAGAGTCCCTTCTACCAAGTGGAAAGTAACCTCAGAACAATGACAATGCAGTAGTTAACCCGTTGAATGAAGAATGTATTTTTTTTTTTTGGTTATTTTAATGATATCATGAGTATGAGAAGAAAGGAGAATGTGTAAAGAATTTACCACACTTTTCGGTGTATATGTAGACAAAAGGAAAATGAGCCGTAACCAGAGAGGTATCCAATGTATTACTGTCTGGCCAATCAAAGGACCCAAGAACTCTCTAGCTGTAGTATCTCAACGGGAAGATATTAGCATCTTGTACTGCACGTGTATCACACACTCTCGTATACAGTTACGGTATGTATGTTTTCTATATATACTTATATATATATATATACACACACACACACATATATATATATATATATCATTATTATTATTATTATTATTATAATTATTATTATTATTAGTAGTAGTAGTAGTAGTAGTAGTAGTAGTAGTAGTAGTAGTAGTAGTAGACAGTGTAGTAGTAGTGGTAATATTTGTAGCAGTATTATTATTATTATTATTAAAAATAGTAGTAGTAGTAGTAGTAGTAGTAGTAGCAAAGCTACAACCTTCGGTTTAAAGGTTTAAAGGCCACTCATGAATGGCAGAGACAAGGGACAGTGACAGTACCCTACCAAAAAGGACAATGCCTTAGAGAATGACAATATATTATGATCGGCGCTTAAGCCCCTCTCCACCCTAGCTAGGACCAAGGAGGGCCAGGCAATGGCTGCTGATGACTCAGCAGATAGACCTATAGACTCCCCCAAACCCCACCCCCCATCCTCAGTTCACAAGGATGGTGAGGTTGAAGCGTCCAAAGAAACTAAGGAGTTTGAGCGGTACTCGAACCCTACTCTGGCGTTCACCACTCAGGGACGTTATCCCATCGGCCACCATATGGTGTATAAAGATAAAATATAATCCACTTAAAGCATGGGCTTTTGGAATTCTTCTTACAATAAGAAAATAATAATAATAATAATAATAATAATAATAATAATAATAATAATAACAACTATGGAATTTTCCGAATGAAAAGGGAATGCTCTTTTCTGATATATTTTTTCCGGACAAGATTCTGGGAAAAAGGTTTTATGTGGCAGTAAGCATCTTTGTCCATGAAAAAGAAACTTAAAAACAATAATGCTCCTTCTTTGTGCTTTTTTTTTTACCTCCGCCCACGAAGTTGGAAAGAGGTTATGTTTTCCCTCATGTGTGTGTATGTGTGTGTGTGTGTGTGTGTGTGTAATGTCTCTGTGACAACGATGACCAAACTTATGGTTGATTACGTGAATTAGACATTTTGCTTGACCGTGACCTTGACCTTTGATCTTGACTTTTCAAAATTTTAATCATTTCCAGCTTTCTACATAAAAGTTATTACCTGCAACTTTCATTACTCTACGATTAAAATTGTGGCCCGGAAGCTGTTCACAAACAAACACACACACACGAACACGAAAACATAACCTACTTCCAACTTCCGTGTCTACAGTCCTCTATAACACCGATTCTGGTCGTGGTGGCCGATGTGGTAACGTCCTTGCCTGGTGATTGCCAGACTGGGGTTCAAGTCCCGCTCAAACTCGTTAGTTTCTTTGGTCGTTGTAACCTCACCATCCTTGTGAGCTAAGGATGAGGGGTTTGGGTGAGCCTACAGGTCTATCTGCTGAGTCATCAGCAGCTATTTACTGAGCCTCTTTGGTCCTAGCTTGGGTGGAGAGGGGGGCTTGGGCGCTGATCATATATATATGGTCAGTCTCTAGGGCATTCTCCAGCCATTCATGAGCGAGAAAAGAAAAGAAAAATGACCTTGTTACTAAGCACTTGTTTTGGCCCCTCGTTCGGGAAGGAGAAGGCCCCTGCTGGTAAAATGACCCAATTTAGACCTGCCCTCTCTTCGCCTCTTCCAGCCCCCCACCCCCCCCCACCCCCACCCCCACCACTCCCGCCCCACTCCCACCATGAATATATATATGGTCAGTCTCTAGGGCATTCTCCAGCCATTCATGAGCGAGAAAACAAAAGAAAAATGACCTTGTCACTATGCATTTGATTTGGCCCCTCGTTCGGGAAGAAGAAGGCCCCTGCTGGTAAAATGACCCAATTTAGACCTGCTCTCTCTTCGCCTCTTCCAGCCCCCCCACCCCCCACCCCCACCCCCACCATGAGATGCAAATGACACGAGAGATAAGATGTAGGAGGAGGGGTAATGTTGGAGGGGGTAGTTGGTAGAGGGGGGAGGGGTAGGGAGGGGGAGAAACACTGCTGATGCTGCTACTCAAACCCGCATCTTAAAAGGGGATAGAAGACTTGTTGAGAGAGAGAGAGAGAGAGAGAGAGAGAGAGAGAGAGAGAGAGAGAGAGAGAGAGAGAGAGAGAGAGAATTTTGTGCTTCTTCGTGTCTTCTTCCTGAAACACATAACTTTTACCAGCTATATATATTTAATTTTTTTTTTAAATTTGCAAATTTTATCTGCTTTTTATGAAGATTTATACAAACAAACACAACACACACACACACACACATATATATATATATATATACATATATATGCATATATATATATATATATATATATATATATGCGTATATATATATATATATATATATATATACACACACACATATATGTATATATATACATATATATACACATACATATATATATATATATATATATATATATATATATATATATATATATATATACATATATATATATATATATACATATATACACACACACACACACATATATATATATATATATATATATATATATATATATATACATATATATACACATACATATCTATATATATACATATATATATAGATATTTATATATATATATATATATATATAATATATATGTGTGTGTGTGTGTGTGTGTGTGTTCGTATGAATTAAAACCTCACTTAGCTAAAAACCAAAAACATTATAATTCTGTCTTGCATAAACTAGTTCTATTATTCAGTACCAAGAATAAATATCATGACAAAATGCAGTATGTTTTGGCTAGAACGTTTCATGCAACATTCATAATGAGTATAAAATATCAGCAGAAAACATTACAATTTTATAATAGAACTCTTGGAAACATTTATACATATATAATCAGTGCATTGTACCAAGCAGATTTTCAGTTTTCCGTGTTCTATATTGTTATTATTACCCAAGCTTCAACCCTATTTGGAAAAGCCAAATGCTACAATGGAAATAAGGAATGGCAAATAAACTATATATAAACATCGAATAAAAAGAAATCTCAATATCAGTAACAACGTTAAAATAGATCATTCATATATAAACTATAAAATGAGACTTATGCCAACTCTACATAACCTAGAGGGGCACTCAGTAGAGCGCAGACCTCCACCGCGGCAGCTTATTTCTCAACCTTGACCTTTGAGGTTAACATATAAAACGAGACTTATGTCAACTCTACGTAAGCTAGACGGGCACTCCGTAGAGCGCACACCTCCGCAGCGGCAGCTAATTTCTCAAACTTGACCCTGACCTCTGACCTTAACATGTATTAATTGGCGTGGATTTTCATACACTCAAATATGAACTAAGTTGGAAGTCTCTGTGACAACGATGTCCAAACTTATGGCTGATTACGTGAATTGGACATTTTGCTAGACCGTGACCTTGACCTTTGACCTTGATCTTCCAAACTTTAATAATTTCCATATTTTTTTTTATTATATAATAGTTAATCTCTGCAAGTTTCATTACTCTACGGGTAAAATTGTGGCCCCGAAGGTGTTCACTAACAAGCACACAAACAGGGGGCAAAAGATAACCTCCTTCCAACTTCATTAGCGGAGGTAATTAATAAATCTTTTCCCTATCAAGGGAAATGGCATTCCTTCCACGAAGGTTCATCAGCAGCGTATTCAACCCAAGCACATTACTTGCGTCTTCTCTATCTTGAATGCATTCAAGAAGTTATTTTACACCAATACTTTCACTTTCCAAAAACTGTTTCATGCCATGTATGCTATTGTTTATAGCCCTTCCTATTCCTCCTAAATCCTTCAACATATAATTTCTAAATCTTATCACTATCCTACTGAACCACCTTCCAAGAGAAGGGCACTCCAAAATCAAACCATTGTTCTCCAGTCTTGGGTAGTGCCATAGCCTCTGTACCATGGTCTTCACTGCCTTGGGTTAGAAGTCTCTTGCTTGAGGGTACACTAAGGCATACTATTCTATTTCGTTAATTCTCTTCCACTTCGTTTTTTGAAGTTTTTATAATTTATACAGGGGAGATCTATTTTAAATATTGTTGCTGATCTTAAGATATTTTGTTTTAATTGTTCATTGCTTCTTTTGTAATTTGTTTGTTTCCTTGTTTCAATGTCTTACTGAGCTATTATTCCCTGTTGGAGCCTTTGGGCTTATAGCATCCTGCTTTTCCAACTTGGGTTGTAGCTTGGATTGTAATAATAATAATAATAATAATAATAATAATAATAATAATAATAATAATAATAATATCCATCCTTTCATCTATGCTAAGCCTTATACCACTCCTGCGTACATCATCTCTCATACTATCATTTCTTCTAGCATCACAGACGCTAGGCTTCAACAGCTTCATTTTTTTCCCCTTGTCTCATTTATCTTCCATACTTCACTTACATAGGGAGCGTTGGATTAATAATCCCTTCTTACACTCTTATATTGGCTCATATGAACATCTTGAATCTTCCATGAAATCCAACTACATTCTTTTGCATCCCGTATTTCTTAACTTTCCTCCGGTAGTTTCTCAATGGGTGTCTGGTGCCTTGGCCACCCTGCTACCTAGTTATTCATAATAAGAAGTGGGTTGGCCATCCCTCCATGCATATTTCAATAGCTTATCCATTTATATTTCATGAATATTCCCTACTTTCTATTGTATTCTTGTATTTTGTTGTATTATCAAAAAATATTTAATCCCCCTCTTGTCATCCATCTATTCTATTCACATATCTGACAATTCGATTTGATGTTTTTTAGACCAATAAAAAACTTAAAAAATATAGTATTTTTTCCTTAAAGTATTTTATTTACGAAGCAAATAGTATCACTAACAAGAAGAGATAAATTTTGCTCAGCACTACGTCAATTAACCCATTTAGATTCTAAATTATTATTATTATTATTATTATTATTATTATTATTATTATTATTATTATTATTATTATTATTACTTGCTAAGCTACAACCCTAATCGGAAAAGCGGGATACTATAAATATAGGGGCTCCAACAAGGAACATAACCCAGTGAAGAAAAGACACAGTAACATTGAAATAAATATCTCCAGTATAAACTATAAAAAAATCAACAAAAGAGGAAGAGAGATAAGATAGAATAGTGTGTCCGAGTGTACCCTCAAACAAGAGAACTCTACCCCAAGACAGTGGAAGACCATGGTACAGAGGCTACAGCACTTATCAGCTGAAATGTCTATTCCCTGTTTATTATACTGTCTAAAATAAATGACGAAAGGTTTTTCTCCATCCATAATACTATATATTATTTTCTCTTCCTTCCTTCCATTCACTCTCATTGTCTTGCTCATTCTCACATTTAACCTAAACTATCTCCTTTTACGGACACTCTTGAATTCTTTTCCCAGATTCTATAGCTATCCTCAATCAGCACAGTACTATCTGTGAACATAAACCATTCCATATCTCATTCACAACTAATTTTCTAATTAAATAGTTTAGAGCCAAATCCATCGACCTTTTTCTGACCTCTTACATTACTCTTTTCATAAAATAAATAAACAGCCAAAGATATTTAACTTATTGTCTCAAATGAACTTTCTCACCAAGCCAATCACACTTTACCCTACATGCTTTAGTGCATACTTCATATCTATCATAAAAACCATGATCGATACCTTCCACTTTCATTCTGAACTAATATTCATCTCACCCATTCTTTTGGAATCTTTCCATCAGCTAAAGGTACTTTACAAACCCTGGTCAGTCCCTTGGTCCCACTATCAACACCATATGTTACATCTCATCGATTCTCGAGCTCTTCACTTTCTTCATCCAATTAATTGTTTGAATGTATTTTTGGTAATAACTCCTACCCATCTGCTTTACATTAACCCTTCAATGAATTGAGTATTCCAAAATAATATCTATCTCACCCATTCTTTTTGAATCTTTCCATCAGCCAAACGTACTTTACAAACCCTGGTCAGCCACTTAGTCCCTCTATCAACACCATACTGTTGTATCTTATCGACTCCCAAGCTCTACTTTCTTCATCCACTTAATTGTTTGAATCTATTTTCGACAATAACTCCTACACTCTTTGTCTCCCTTACCATAACTTTTCAAGGGCTTACATCACTCAACTCTAGCTCTCCTTTATCTTCCTCAGTTAACAAATAAAAAGAATCTGTCCATTCACTCTCGACTGCATTCAGGTTCAACATCATATCCCTATTTGCACCTTTTGTTCTGAGATCCCGTTTTATATTAATCGTTGTCTCTGCTTTTACTGATATATTATACAATTCTTTACTCTCCATAAAGTTACTATTATATATACACCCCTCCTCACACAGATAAACACGCTCACAACAACACACACACATACACAGACATATATACACACATATATATGTATATATATATATATATATATATATATATATATATATATATATATATATATATATATATATGTGTGTGTGTGTGTGTATATATATGCATGTAATTCTATGTACTATATTGAGTATAAAATAATGTAAATATCCTGATATGTATAATAGATTCATGTTAATATATATATATATATATATATATATATTATATATATAATTTTTAATGTAGAATTTGTGGTCAATAAAGATCTATCTATCTATCTGTCTATCTATCTATGTATATATATATATATATATATATATATATATATATATGTATATTATATATAATTTTTAATGTAGAATTTGTGGTCAATAAAGATCTATCTATCTATCTGTCTATCTATGTATGTATATATATATATTTATATATATATATATATATATATATATATATATATATATATAAATATATATATGTGTGTGTGTGTGTATTCTTCTGTGCGTGTATGCTGTTACACATAATTCATATATATAAAATTTAAGTAGCAATTATCCTGTTTATTATCAATATTTGGGAAGCTGAATATATTGTGATTCTTCATGATCATAAGTAACGGAAAGAATGTCATCGATAGACTAATCTTTCAAAAAGTCTTTAATGGAGGATTCTTGTTATTTCTAAGGTAAAAATAGTATAAAGAATATAGTTTCAATCAAGAAATAGTTATATGCATATTTTCTATTTTCTGAGAGAAGATACTTTATATATATATATATATATATATATATATATATATATATATATGTATATATATATATATATATATATATTATATATCTATCTATATATATACATATACATATACATACAGTATATATATATACATATATATATATATATATATATATATATATATATATATATATATAATATATATATATATATATATATATATATATATATATATTCAAATTGTTCTCTTGTTTTCAAGGAACGAAAAATCAGTTATAACAACAAGTTAAAATCCAAAAAAAACCACAACTTTAAATACAAAATATGGATTAAAAAAAAAAAACGAAAATGACAAAAAACGAAAGGATGTTTGGTTTTTAAAACACCGCCCCCTGAAATAAAAAATATGAATTGAATAAAAAGAAACTGAAAGTAAAAAATTATGAAAGGACAGTTTTTGTGCAAGATGGAAAGGGTGTTTGGGTGTTTGTTTATAAAAACACCGACCTCTGAGATAAAAAATATGAATTGAAAAAAAGGGAAAATAATAAAAATAAAGCAAAAAAAAAAAAAAAATAAGAGTTTTTTTTGTGTAAGATGGAAAGGGTTTTCGGTTTCCAAAACACCGCCTCTCTGAAATATAAAATATAAATTGAAAAAAAATACGAAAAAAAAAATAAATACGAATTTTTGTGTAAGATGGAAAGGGTGTTTGGTTTTAACACCCCCCCCCTCTCCCACTTATCGATTGGGGATCTAGACGAAAGAAACCGAAAAGTTCTTCAGCGTTCTTGCGTTGAGCAGACGAGCGGTCGTTTATCAGGGGGTAAGACGCCCTGACAGCCACCGGCAGGGCCGCCTACGTGATGGGAGTAATGAAGGAAACTTGTCTGATTACCGACTCCTTTGCTACTCCTGCAGATGGTGGTGGTGCCTTGAACTCCTTTGGCTACTCCTATCCCTCTATATTCCTCCTTTCATACTGCAATTTTTCGTCTTTTCCTTTCCTCTCAACTCTTTCCTCTTCTTCCTCTGTCTACTCCTGTTACTCCATCTTGTCTTGCTTACTCCTCCTTTCATACAGAAACTTTTCTTGTCTCTTCCTTTCCTCTCAACTCTTTCCTCTTCTTCCTTTGTCTACTCCTGTTCCTCCATCTTTTCTTCTTGCCGTCTTGCATACTTCTCCTTTTATACAGGAACTTTTCTTGTCTCTTCCTTTCCTCTCTATTCTTTCCTTTTCTTCCTCTGTCTACTCATGTTCTTCCATCTTTTCTTCTTATCTTCTTGCATACTCCTCCTTTTATACAGAAACTTTTCTTGTCTCTTCATTTCCCCTCTACTCTTTCCTCTTCTTCCTCTGTCTACTCCTGTTCCTCCATCCTCTATTCTTAACTTCTTACCTACTCCTCTTGTCTTTTCCTTTCCTCTCTACTATTCCTGTTCTTCCTCTTTTTACTCCTGTTCCTTCATACTCTCTTCTTGACTTCTTACCTACTCCTCTTGTCTTTTCCTTTCCTCTCTACTATTCCTCTTCTTCTTCTTTTTACTCCTGTTCCTTCATACTCTCTTCTTGACTTCTTACCTACTCCTCTTGTCTTTTCCTTTCCTCTCTACTATTCCTCTTCTTCCTCTTTTTACTCCTGTTCCTCCATACCCTCTTCTTGACTTCTTTCCTACTCCTCTTGTCTTTCCCTTTCCTCTCTACCCTTCCCCTTCTTCCTCTGGTTCTCTCCTTTCTCCCTTCTTTAATCACATCATCGTTTTTTCTGATCCTTTATCCCTCTGATGTGCGTATTTCCTATGTAATTTCCTTGTTCAGGTTCTCGAGATTCGTTTTTTGTCTGCCCATCCTCGTGATCGACTGTTTGTTGTTTGTTCATTTCAAGACGAAAACACTTAATAAATCTCTCTCTCTCTCTCTCTCTCTCTCTCTCTCTCTCTCTCTCTCTCTCTCTCTCTCTCTCTCTCTCTCTCTCTCTCTCTCTCTCCCGTGTGTATGTGTGGTGGTTATTTAGTTTTGCATTTCTTTACTCATCGTTAGTCAAAGTGGCAAGTTACTTTCACTCACGGCATGAATTTTTATCTACAAATTATTTCGACATTATTCAACTTTTTCAAGTTTTTTTCTTTGTTACATTTTACCGATTATTCTTCTTACTCTGATTTAAGTCTGTTTTATAGCTGTCTTTCAAATTTGTCCTAAAAATTCTTCATACATTTTTCATATTATTATAGAATATCTATTTCAAGTTAGTAAACGTTCTCCTTTTGTCATTTTATCTTACTAGCTTTTTTCATCAAGATAGCAATTACCTAATAATTGATTGGCATTTTTTTTTCATTTCTTCAAAAAAGGTTTTCCTTCAATGATGGCATGGCAATGAGAGAGGGAATGATCAATGTGCCATAATCAAGTCTGGGTGTTCTTAATACAATAGAAAATAAGAAAACAAGAAAGCAAATATAAGTGTTAAAGATCAGTTCTCCATTGGTAAGAACAAACCTGTCTCTCAGACAAAACAATTCACTTGAAGCCAAAAATATTTCACTGGATTATGATCTTTAAATATCGTGCATAAAATACGTTCGTTGGTACATGTACTAAAAAATATTTTTTTTTGTATATGGAACGATAAAAAGATCCCTTTGAGAATGATGTGGAAGGATGGAAGTGCCATTTTAAATAAATAATATCTTGAAGGCAAAAAATACACACTGGATGTATGATTTTTAAATATCGTGTATAAAATAGGTCTGTTGGCACATGGACTACAAAAATATAACATTCTTTGTATATGGAACTTTATGGCAATTTTTAAACTCTATTGGTAAAAATGAAATGAATAAAAAATCTCATGATTTTTTTTGTCTGAAACCATTACCCTGTTGGGATTTTTTGCCGTGACTTTAACATCAGATAAAAGTCCTTTCTTTTGTGTTATTTTTTTAACAATTTTTATTGTAAATGACTTTAACATCAGATAAAAGTCCTTTCTTTTGTGTTATTTTTTAACTATTTTTATTGTAAATGGGTCTATTAACTTGTAAAAGTACACTGAATTTATTACAATGGAAAATTAGTTTTGCAGCTTGATCAAAGAACAAGATTTGACTAGCAGTATACAAAATTAACAGTTATATACTTTTGCAGGCCAGAATAAAAGTACTATGGACGTACTTAATTCCAGGGCTTTCGTTTATTCGGTTACACAGCGAAACAATCCCATCAACCTAAGCTAACCTAACTTAATTCCCGGGCTTTCGTTTCTTCGGTTAGACTGCGAAACAATCCCATTTGTCTAACCTGAACTAACTTAATTCCAGGGCTTTCGTTTCTCCGGTTAGACTGCAAAACAATCACATTAACCAAACCTAACCTAACTTAATTCCTGGGCTATTGTTTCTTCGGTTAGACTACGAAACAATCCCATTAACCTAACCTGACCTAACTTAATTCCCGGGCTTTCGTTTCTCCGGTTAGACGGCGAAACAATCACATTAACCAAAACTAACCTAACTTAATTCCCGGGCTTTCGTTTCCTCGGTTAGACTACGAAACAATCCCATTTGTCTAACCTGAACTAACTTAATTCCAGGGCTTTCATTTCTCCGGTTAGACTGCGAAACAATCACATTAACCAAACCTAACCTAACTTAATTCCCGGGCTATTGTTTCTTCGGTTAGATTACGAAACAATCCCATTAACCTAACCTGACCTAACTTAATTCCCGGGCTTTCGTTTCTCCGGTTAGACGGCGAAACAATCCCATCAACCTAAGCTAACCTAACTTAATTCCCGGGCTTTCGTATCTTCGGTTAGACTGCGAAACAATCCCATTTATCTAACCTGAACTAACTTAATTCCAGGGCTTTAGTTTCTCCGGTTAGACTGCGAGACAATCCCATTAACCTAACCTAACCTAACTTAATTCCCGGGCTTTCGTTTCTTTGGGTAGACTGCGAAACAATCTTGTTAACCTAACCAAACCTAACTTAATTCCCGGTCTATCGTTAGTTCGGTTAGACTGCAAAATAATCCCATTAACCTAACCTAACCTAACTTAATTCCCGGACTATCGTTAGTTCGGTTAGACTGCGAAACAATTCCATTAACCTAACCTAACCTAACTTAATTCCCAGGCTATCGTTAGTTCGGTTAGACTGCGATACAATTCCAGTAACCTAACCTAACCTAACTTAATTCCCGGGCTATCATTAGTTCGGTTAGACTGCGAAACAATCCCATAAACCTATCCTAACCTAACTTAATTGGCTTTCGTTTCTTTGGTTAGACTGCGAAGCAATCTTGTTAACCTAACCTAAACTAACTTAATTCCCGGGCTTTTGTTTCTTCGGTTAGACTGCGAAACATTCCCGTTAATTTAACCTGAACTAATTCCCGGGCTTTATTTTATTGGCTTAAACTGCGAAACAATTCTTTAAACCTAACCTAACTTAATTCCCGGGCATTAGTGTGTTAGGTTAACCTGTGAACCAATTCTTTTAACCTAACCTAAATTAATTCCCATGCTTTGGGTTGTTAGGTTAAACTGCGATACAGTTCCGTTAACCTAACCTATCTAAATTCCCGAACTTTTGTTTGTTCGGTTAAAATGCGAAACAATTCTGTTCACCTAACCTAACCTAACTTAATTAACAGTATTTCTGAAATATGGCTGAGAACAGAATATTTCCGATTGAAATTACCATTGTTTTTAACAGTGTAGGTGACCGATATGCTATAAAAAGCTTTGCTTATTAACCCTTAAATCAAATAGCAATAGTTATTATATCAAAAGCAACATGGATAATGAGAGATTAGACAAGTTCAGTATCATCATGGTCTCTCTCTCTCTCTCTCTCTCTTTCTCTCTCTCTCTCTCTCTCTCTCTCTCTCTCTCTCTCTCTCTTTTCTGCTTACGTAAGCCTGACTCAATCTTATCTACTCTTGCATCTAAGCCAAATCCATTAGCAAATAATCTCAGCATTACAGTAATGAGGAAGGTGACAAATTACTGTTTGAGTTCACGCAGCTGGAATTGTATATAGCTGGACTCTCCTCTTCGCTCCCTCAGATGGTTATGATACACCATCTGCCACAGTTCGTGACACATGTTTAAATGTTTAAAGGTCGCTCATGAATGGCAGAGGCAAGGGACGGTGACATTATCATAGCAAGCAGGACAATGCCCTAGAGATTGGCCATATATATATATATATATATATATATATATATATATATATATATATATATATATATATATGATCAGCGTTAATGGCAGAGACAAGGGACAGTGACATTGCCCATGCCCTTGAGGCTGACCATTTATACACATGATTAGCGCCCAAGCCTCCTCTCCATCCAAGGAAGGATCAGGGAGAGCCAGGCAATGGCTCCTGATAACTCAACAGGTAGCCCTATAGGCTCCCCCAAACCCTAATCCTTACCTCACATGGATGGTGAGTTTGCAGCGACCGAAGGAACTAACGAGCTTCAGTAGGATTTGAATCCCAGTCTCGCGATCACATCGAGGACCTTATCAACAGGCCACCATAATCCTAAGTTCACCCCCTCTCCACACAAGCTATGACCAGGGATAGCCAGGCAATGGCTGCTGATGATTCAGCATGTAGACCTTTAGGCTCGCCAAACCCCACCATCCTTACCTCACAAGGATGGTGACTTTGCAGCGACCAAAGGAACTAACGAGTTTGAGCGGGACTCGAACCCCAGTCTGGCGATCACCAGACAAGGACGTTATCAACAGGCCACTGCAACCCTATATTTTAAACCTCGATTCGTGAAGGCTTTTGTGAAGGGCAAATGTCTTATCTTTATTTCTATCTCCGATATCTTATCAATGAATTCACTATTTTAAATGAAATTGCTGGAGTTATCAAGGTTCTTTACAGTTTGATTGGTGTGCAAGTGATTTCACGATCTTTCGTTATATGTTGATTATTTCAATTCATATACCTTTTTTCGATTATTACAAATATATTTTCTTTCATTTCTATTTTCTAAACTATCTGCCTAAAAGTATCTTGAACTAATGTTTAAAAAAGAAAAAAAAACCGTAATTTAGATAGGA
>NC_090732.1:2299535-2309535 GCF_036898095.1 Palaemon carinicauda | reverse complement strand
GTGATATTACATTTTCAATTTAGTATTTGAAAATGTAGGAAGTTGAAAATGCCATTAATTTTCTTTTACATTCTTATAGCCGATATATACATATACTGTATATATATATATATATATATATATATATATATATATATATATATACATACATACATTTATATATATATATATATATATATATATATATATATATATATTATATATATATATATCTATACATATATTCATATATATATATATATATATATATATATATATATATATACATATATATATATATATATATATATATATATATATATATATATATATACATATATATATATACATATATTTATACACATATATATATATATATATATATATATATATATATTTATACATATACATATATATATATATATATATATATATATATATATATATATATATATATATATATATACATACATATCTTTCTGATTGAGGATACCTTAACGTAATATATATATATATATATATATATATAGTGGCCTGAAACCAGACATATAAGGACATACTTTGTCCTATATAGAAATGGCTGCATTTGTTGCTGTTTGGTGTGTGTATATATATATATATATATATATATATATATATATATATATATATATATATATATATATATATATATATATATATATATATATATATATATAATCTTTTTTATTTACTAAACAAGTATTAAGAACAGCAAATCTGACGGTAATTGAATAAGACAGATGCTTAGAAAACAGATTATTATTATTATTATTATTATTATTATTATTATTATTATTATTATTATTATTATTATTATTACAAGGTAAGCTATAACCTTAGTTGGAAAAGGAGGATGCTATAAGCCCAAGGACTCCAACAGAAAAAATAGCCCAGTGAGGAAAGGAAAAATGGAAATGAATAAAAGTAAAATTTTTCAAGTTTAATAGTCAATATCGTACATTCCTCTCTGTATTAAGGGACATCTTCTCCCTTCTTTGAAGGTAAACCTTCAACAAAGTCCATCTTTCGCTGTAAATACAAATTGCTCTCCTCTTCTCTCTTCTTCTTCCTCTCCAATTTATCTGGTCCCCTGAGTGCGACATTTTTCTATAATGTTTCTCTTATGCCTTCTTCGCTCTTCTGTTAGTTCTTTACTACCTCTGCCAACGAAATTGGAAGGAGGTTAAGATTTACGCCCTGTTTATGTTTTTGTTCGTGTGTATGTAAGTGTTTGTGAACAGCTTTCTGGCCACAATTTAAATCGTAGAGTAATGAAACTTGCAGTGATTAATTTGGCTTTGCATTTGGAATAATTCCATGTTCTTCACTTGTACTTTAACTCTCTCTCTCTCTCTCTCTCTCTCTCTCTCCTCTCTCTCTCTCTCTCTCTCTCTCTCTCTCTCTCTCTCTCTCTCTCTCTCTCTGTGAACACATAAACATAAGAAAACTATATTAAAATGAGTCATACTAGTACCATTTGAGAAAAATATGACATATATCTAAGTATATGCTCAGTTTCTGAAAAAAATATAAACTAGCAAAACAAGTATCATTTAGATAGTAAACAGAACACTATCTATATCTTACTAAGAATACACCAAGCCTAAGTACTATAGTAAATATTTTTTATCGAGGCAGATTTACAGACTTGCAGGTGTGCCCTTTTAGCTCGGAAATGTTTCCTGATCGCTGATTGGTTGGACAAGATAATTCTAACCAATCAGGTAGCAGGAAAGTTTGAGGAAGAGGGATTGGTAGTTAACAGTATCCTAAGCAGCTGTAATGTCTATGAATACCAGGGTTTAAACTCGAGCATGTGCTATGTGGCCATTACCTTAAATGCTGCTGCTTTTTACCTTTGATTACCTTAAAAATTTTCCAATTTCCTTAAATCTTAAGCTATAGTAAAACCAAAATTACATTAGAATATCCTTGAAACCATGAAAATTACTTCAAACTAAGGTAATTACCTTTAAAGTTTAAACTCTGAATTGAATACAGTACCTGTGACGAGTTTGTGCTCGAAATCATTCTCTTTATACTGTGTTAGATTCAGTACCTGTGCACAGTAGGAACATCCAGGCCTTGTCTACATTCTCTTGCTTAAGGGTACACTGGGGCACATTATTCTATCTAATTTCTCTTCCTCTTGTTTTGTTCAAGTTTTTATAGTTTATATAGGAAATATCTATTTTAAAGCTGTTACAGTTAGTAAAATATTTTATTTGGTCCGTTTTTCTTTCCTCACTGGGTTAGTTTCCCTGTTGGGGCCCCTGGGCTTATAGCATCCTTCTTTTCCAACTAGGGTTGCAGCTTAGCAAGTAATAATGCTAACAATATCCCTTCATAGCTTGTTGTACTCTTTCTTTCCCTTTTAAGATAAGGAATTATAGCCATGATAACATTTCAATAGGTTCTTAAAAGAATTTATAGGTTAATATATTCCACTTGATTTATTTACTTTCGGACATACTTTTCTGGGATGTTCCTGGCCCAGGAAACATGTGCTTATGGAAGCCTTGAAAAGACTGATGAGCAAAGACTAGTTTTGATCTTATTTCCTTAAACTAACTGTCACAGCATTCACTTATACAGATTAGAAAATAATCTTTGTTTTACATTTGATGTCTTTAGATAAAGTCGGAACTGCATTGGTGATAATAAAAGAATATGACCAATGGACAATTTCAGTATCATTTGGGCTTAACTAGTCCACCTAAGCATAATTATTAGCATCCTCATCATCATCTCTTCCTACGACTATTAATGCAAAGGGCCTCGATTAGATTTCGCTAGTCGTCTCTATCTTGAGCTCTTAAATCAATACTCACCATTCATCATCTCCTACTTCACGCTTCATAATCATCCAAGATTTGTTGAAAAACTAAGCAAACTGTTCTATAAAAAGGTCATCATCATCATCATCATCATCATCCTCACCTCCTCCCATGCCCTTTAACGCAAAGGGCCTCTGTTACTTTTCGCCAGTCGTCTCTATCTTGAGCTTTTAAATCAATACGTCTCCAGTCACCACATCCTACTTCCCGCTTTCATAGTCCTCAGCCATGTAGGCCTGGGTATTCCAACTCTTCTAATCCCTTGCGTATTACAAGCGTATTAATGTCTCTTTGGTTGAAAGCTGCTTGTTCAATGAAAACTGCAACTATTTCATCAAGTTACTTTCTCGTTATAGTAAAAGCATTAGATTTATAAAGATTTGCTTTACTGTATCATAAGCCTCCACAATTCCTCATATAATATTTTTATATCAATATTTCTTGAACCATCATTACATAACAAAAGAACTCCCTAGGAGAGATTACTTCACCAAATATCGTTTAACTGGGCTCCACAAGGCACTAGAATATTTGGAAGACCAAGGCCTAATATTGCTGAGGACTATGAAGCGTGAAGTAGGATATGATGAATGGAGAAGTATTGAATTAAAAGCTCAAGATAGAGACGACTGGCGAAATCTAACCGAGGCCCATTGCGTCAATACGCGTAGGAGGAGATGATGATGATTATTATTATCTAATTAAGTCTAATTATTCTCCGTTCCCTTCTCACCTGAGTTCATCATGCAGTGATTGCCCCTATAGTTACCTCTCTCGTAAACAATCATCTCCAACGTTCCAAATTCTCACCGAGTTTACCATGCAGTGATTGCCCCTATAGTTTCCTCTCTCGTAAACAATCATCTCCAACGATCCAAATTCTCACCGAGTTTACCATGCAGTGATTGCCCCTATAGTTACCTCTCTCGTAAACAATCATCTCCAACGATCCAAATTCTCACCGAGTTTACCATGCAGTGATTGCCCCTATAGTTACCTCTCTCGTAAACAATCATCTCCAACGTTCCAAATTCTCACCGAGTTTACCATGCAGTGATTGCCCCTATAGTTACCTCTCTCGTAAACAATCATCTCCAACGTTCCAAATTCTTCCTTCCTCCATCTTCATCCTCTCATTTCTACATGTGATCTGAGCGTTTGGATCTGGGGATTTTTCTCATCCCTTTAGGGGGAAAAACTGCGCCCAACAGACTTCTTTTTTTCCCCAAAAAGTTTTCCCTTCCTCTGAATCCAAGTTAGAGACTTTGCGGTATTTTTCTTTGATGAGATGGGCATCCCCAAGGGAGGACTCCCACAAGTCAGAGAAAGTTTTTCGGGTAGTTTTAATGTGCATATTCTGGAAGGCTATCATCATGAGGGTAGTAGTACCTCAGCGAGGTAGAAAGAAATGGTGGAAGATGAGGAAAGGGGAGGAGGTTGAATGGTTTAAAGGCCGCTCGTGAATGGCAGAGGAAAGGAACAGTGACATTACCCAAGCAAGCAGGACAATGTCCTACAGACTGACCATATATACATATAATCCAACCAAGCTACGACTAGGGAGGGCTAGACAATGGCTGCCGATGGCTCAGCAGGTAGACCTATAGACTCCCCCAAACTCCCCATCTTTAGTTCAGAAGGATGGTGAGGTTGAAGCAACCAAGGAACTAACAAATTTGAGTGGGACTCGAACCCCAATCTGGCGATCACCAGTTAAGGATGTTACCAACAGGCCACCAGGCACAGCTAGCCGCAGGAGTTCCTGGTAGACCCTATCACACCATTACTGAGTAGAGAGTTCCTGCGCATAACCCTGTTGACCGCTACACTTATCTGTAGATATCTGCATAACTTATTTAATCGCCTAAATTTCGACGTTAAATCACTCATATGATCAAAACGATCTTATTTAATCTAAGAGCAGCCAATCACTACTGATTTAAAGGTTTGATTTAAAGGCGACTCATGAATGGAAGAGGCAAGGGACAGTAACAATAACCTAGCTAGTAGGACAATGGCCTAAAGACTGACCATATATACATATGATCAGCGCCCAACCCCATCGCCACCCAAGCTAGGACAGCTAAGACCAGGCAGGCCCAGGCAATGGCTGCTGATGAATCAGCAAGTTAACCTATAAGCTCCTCCAAACCAAACCCCCGTCTTTAGTTCACAACGATGGTGAGGTTACAGACACTACAGGAAACTATCGAGATTGAGCGGGACTCGAACCCCAGCTGGGCAGACAGCCAGGAAATGTCGTTTTCAATAGGCCGCTACGACATTCAAAGTTTCTCTATTTGATGTTAAATGCAATTTGAATACTTTTGCCGGTTATTTTCATTGATATGGTTCACCATGCCAATCTTGATGTTTAGTATGCTACTTCATTATGGAGTCATAACATGCCTGTAGAACAAAGATGTATATTAAAATACGAAATAGAACACAATACATAAGGTTATTGGAAGACGCTTTTATTTGATTATCAAAATTAGTACTTCCAATAAGGAAACAGAGATCAAGAAAATTTGCCATTAGAGCTTTAGTCTCGAGACAATAAGGTTAAATATAGGTATATATAAATATTCATATATCCACCATTTCTGCTTATTTTTGCTTTTATTTGGTCCGTTAATATGACAGCAATGCCACCAAAAAGGAATGTTGAGTTTTGAATATACTTAGTGATTTGGAATTAAAGAATACATTATGAAAATCAAAACTCTTTTAGTTAAAATGTTCATAATATCTATCATATTTGCGTTGTGTTCAGAAGTCCATTGTATAGTGACTCGTCTGATAAAAATTGGGATGTCCATACACTTGCTGATATAATTATAGCGTTTTTCTATTATTATTTGTTTAGCGACAATAAATTGTGCGAAATCTTACTTGATCAGCCAGAGATACCGAGTAGTGCATTATCTCACTGGTCATCCACTAAAGTTATTCTTTTATATTATATAGCCTATCGGGTTGTGGTGGTAACTTCCCTGACTGGTGATCGCCAGACTGGGGTTCGAGTCCCGCTCAAACTCGTTAGTTCTTTTGGTCGCTGCATCCTCACCCTCCTTGTGAGCTAAGGATAGGAGGTTTAGGGGAGCCTATAGGCCTACCTCCTGAGTCATCAGCAGCCATTGCCTGCCCTTCCCTGGTCCTAGCTTGGGTGGAGAGGGGGGGGTGTTGGGTACTGGTCATATGTAATATGGCCATCTAGGGCAATTTCACTGTCCCTTGCCTCTGCCATTCATGAGTGGCCTTTAAACCTTGAAAAGCAATATCTTTAATCAGCACATTGTCCCAAATAACACCTGAACACACCAAAAGTCGTAGATAAGGTACAGTGAAAGCAATTATATAAATTTTATCAAACAAGAAATGAAAAACAAAGATAACCCACGTTTTGTTTACGTATTTATTTGTCGTTTTGAAAACGAACGCTGTCCCTCAGATCATGAGATTTAGATGACAAAAGACACAAGTCATCCACGTATTACTACGTCACCGTTGCGACAGGATCTAAACCGTCTGTCCTTCCCCTTTCCGACTAAGTACATTTGAGGTTGATTCAATGAATGCTCCCTCCGAGGCTGTAATCCAATGGATCTCGGTGAAGGGGGAGCAAGTACTACATTCTCTCTCTCTCTCTCTCTCTCTCTCTCTCTCTCTCTGTTATTTAAAACATCATTTGACGATGTTCTTCTGTCTATGTGACAAGTTATATCTAGCATGCTTGTATAAAGGTTGAAGTAATTAAAAATCTCTCTCTCTCTCTCTCTCTCTCTCTCTCTCTCTCTCTCTCTCTCTCTCTCTCTCTCATTTAATCCATCATTTTACGATGTTCGTCTATCCACGTGACAAGGTATAGTGTAGCATGTTTAAAAGAAGAAATTAAAAGTTTTTTTTTTTTTCTCTCTCTCTCTCTCTCTCTCTCTCTCTATCTCTCTCTCTCTCTCTCTCTCTCTCTCTCATTTAATCCATCATTTTACGATGTTCGTCTATCCACGTGACAAGGTATAGTGTAGCATGTTTAAAAGAAGAAATTAAAAGTTTTCTCTCTCTCTCTCTCTCTCTCTCTCTCTCTCTCTCTCTCTCTCTCTCTCTCTCTCTCTCTTTCATTTAATACATCATTTTACGATATTCGTTTGTCAAAGTGACAAACTGTAAGTAGCATGTTTAAAAGAAGTAATTAAAAGTGTAAAAAGTGAAGTAATTACAAAGGCTCTCTCTCTCTCTCTCTCTCTCTCTCTCTCTCTCTCTCTCTCTCTCTCTCTCTCTCTCTCTCTCTCTCTCTTCTTTAAAACATCATTTCACAATGTTCGTCAGTCCATGAGACAAGTTGTAAGTAGCATATTTGTATATAAAGATTGAAGTAATTAAAAAGCTCTCTCTCTCTCTCTCTCTCTCTCTCTCTCTCTCTCTCTCTTTCTCTCTCTCTCTCTTCACCATCCATCAACATCCCGTGTTTCTGTCAAACTGCTAGCGTCCGCCAATAGAGCAGGCAAACAGGCCTGCATGCCTGCATGCAAATTAAAGGTTTCCCTTTTTGCCCTTAAGTCCTTTCAAATAAAACTCTGAAAATCCATTAAATCCTTCTGATTTTTTTTCCTCTCTTACAAGGCAGAAAGAATCTCGGTCCTTTCTTCTCTGGAACCCTACAAGAAACGGATTTCCATCAAAATTGTCTGGGTTCAGTGAACTTCTTTGAATAGAGGCCCCGTGACTCATGGTTGGGACGAGAGGGGAGGAGAGGAAAAGGGGGACATAATGGAATTACTTCCATTAAGTTCCATTTAACGATCTGGGCTATTCATTCACAATGGGTCCGACTATTTTACGAACTATTAGAATATTCTCTCTTCGAGATTTTTTTTTTCAACGGATGCGTTTGGTTCCGCCATTTACTTATTCTTATTTTCAGATATGAAGTATCCCATCAACAAATTGTTCATTTCCCAGATATGAATTATCCCATCAACGAATTGCACATTTCCCAGATATCAATTATCAACAAATTGTACATTTATCTTTATTATAGAATTATAAACTACTAGGCATGGTAAAACTGAAGACTTTCTTGTTTTCTAAGTGCTTTGATATCACCAAGATCAGCAAAGCGGTATTAGCCTCCCACACTAGGTTATGCCAGGCTGACACTTGCACGAATCTGTGGCCGTGCCAATGCGCAATAGTCGTAAACTGGCGTGAAATGTACGTAAACCGATCGTGACTTCGTGGCATGTCGTGACGAGAATTTTAAAATGTTCAAAATTTTGGTCACGACAAATTTCGTGACCGGGTCGTGAACTATGCGAAACTGTTCGTAAACTCGTCATGACCTCGTCGGAACGATGCGGGAGGATGCGTGCCAGTGCGTGGCAATGCATACCATGCCACGACTGTCACGAACTGCCACGAATAGTTCACGAACAGCTCACGTCGAGTTCACGAGTAGTTGACATGTTCACAAATAGGAGCGCGTCGCAGCGTGGCCGTGCCTTACCACTGACATGGTCACGTGTACTTCACGCATTGATGGTAAGAGCAGTTCCCGACTAGTTTACGCACTTCACGGCCAGATAGCGCATGGCACGAGCAGTTCACGATCAGTTCACGAACAGTTCATGATCAGTTCACGAGCAGTTCACGACTACTGTGCGACAGTGGCGCTCACGTTGGTGTGGGGGTATATATAGAGCTTCCTGGACACTGTTCGCCATTCCAGAGATCACCAGCGAAGAGACAACATGCCTAAAACCAAGCTGACAAGAGGAAGAGGAAAGCAGAGAAGGTCGTTTCCCTTTGCCTACACATACACCGAATAGTCTGGCCTATTCTTTACAGATTCTCCTCTGTCCTCACACACCTGACAACACTGAGATTACCAAACAATTCTTCTTCACTCAAGGAGTTCACTACTGCGCTATAATTGTTCAATGGCTACTTTCCTCTTGGTAAGGGTAGCAGAGACTTTAGCTAAGGTAAGCAACTCTTCTAGGAGAAGGACACTCCAAAATCAAACCATTGTTCTCTAATCTCGGGTAGTGTCATAGCCTCTGTACCATGGTCTTCCACTGTCTTGGGTTAGAGTTCTCTTACTTGAGGGTACACTCCAGCACACTATTCTATCGAATTTCTCTTCCTCTTGTTTTGTTTATGTTTTTATAGTTATATAGGAAATATTTATTTTAATGTTACCGTTCTTAAAATATTTTATTTTTCCTTGTTTCCTTTCCTCACTGGGCTATTTTCCCTTTTGGGGCCCCTAGGCTTATAGCATCTTGCTTTTCCAACTAAGGTTGTAGCTTAGCAAATATTAATAATAATAATAATAATAAAACTGACCAGGGGTTGGAGAGGCCCCGTTTTTATATGGCGTGGCCAAGTCGGCACGACACCGTCTGAATTGCTCAAACTCGTTGTGCCAATGCGGAAAGTGCGCAAACTACACGTGAACTCGTCGTGCCAGTTCGTGTCAATGTGGACACTGATGGGCACGCATTCCTGAACTATTCGTGAACTCGTTGTGAACTCATTGTGAACTATGCGTGAACTAGCCGTGAACAGTGCGGGAGCCTCCCAGTTCATGCCCCAAAATGGCACGACTTGCCACGACAAATTCATGGTCAAAAGTCGTGCAAGTGTCAGCCTGGCATTAGTTTGCTGTGAACTGAGCGATCAGACGAAAAAATTCCACCATCACCTATCACGCTAAACCCCAGACCTGAATTCTGAGGCCTTTGTCCTGCAGTGGACTCAAAACGGTTTCATTTGTTGTTGTTGTCGTTGTGGTTTTTGTTCTTGTATGTATACATATGTATTCATATATAGATAGATATATAGATAGATAGGAGATTACTATGGCATTAAACCATCAATTACATTTCAAATACCTTGGACCAGCACCAAGTGCAACTCGTGATAGGCAAAGAAAAGTTTTTATGGTAACTCTTTACCTTGTGCGACATCTCCCCGCCTCCAAGGTATATCTCTCCCACTTCCCTGTTGACCTAAAAGCTACAAGATCACAAGAATCCTGTCTTCTTTATTGTCCAATCTAGAGTGTCCAGTATTTCAAGGACAACATCAAGGGGCAAGAAGCAGGTAACCTTGATAATGTCTTAGAAAAAGCAAGCTTTAACTAGATGGGATAATAATAT